>NC_135497.1:240815126-240875126 GCF_052857255.1 Amblyomma americanum
TCAAGCCGCTACTAGTCAACCACAAGTATATATTATTCGATGGGAACGACCCCTACGGTTCTCTACTCAATGTTTGCAACGGCAAAATGTATGCCAAGAGCAGCATTTACAAAGACATCTTTCCTCAGTTAAAAAGAAGCAGCAATCAATAGGCCGGTGCAAACGTTTAGTGCTATACTGTTTGCCTCAACAAAACAGTAAGAACGTCCAGCAGAGAACGTATTTTCCTCCCCATACGCGACTAGCAGGGCCCGAGAGTGAGAGAGAAACAGACAAAAATAAGGCAGTCCGGAAAGGTGGAGGCCTTCCGGCTCAGATCGCTTCTGCAGAAGAGTCTCTGTTTTGCTGTCTTAATATGTATGGAACCTTAGGTATCAACTTGTACATACTAGCATCACTGCCTGAGGTCATCACTACGCGATTCTCAGAAGCTCAGCGTCAATCGCAGTGTCCATGCCCGAAAACTGGTCATTTGTTGCACCCGAGGCTGCTGGCTAGGCCGCATGGCGAGTGGACCCATGCGGGTCGGAGGACGGGGAAGAGCTCAGCTTCGTCATCCCATATGCCTCTGCACAGCAGCTTGATAAGAAAATCAGAGCCGAGCAATCAGTCAATCATGCAACATTTTAATTCTTCCTTCGCAGTTTCCCCAAACCGAATGCAGCACCATTACTTGGCAAGCCGACTTAGTACGCTAACTTCTTGCTACAGGTAAGAGATACCAAGAATGAAAACGAGAAAGAGCGAGACAAAGAAAGAGCTAGTAGACGCCTCAGTGTTTCTTCTATATTTGCTAGCGCAAAGTATTCCAATGTAAGACAACAATTCACGCCCTGAAGGCGAACGTTGCTCAGTTGTTGATAGAATAAAAAAAAAAAACACAGCGAGCAGAATGCGTCTTCGAACTGTGCCGCCATCTGGCTGTAGATAACGCACACCAATTAACCAATCGGAACTGTTCAGCTACGTGCAGTAGCCGGACGCGCAATGAAATAATTATGACGCAGTCTGTAATGAGCACGTAAACGACTGCACCTCGAACAGGGCGTTTTAAGCTGTGCCCACAACCTCATCTCACGCGCGTCCACGTCCCCAAAAGTAAAGTGTCTTTTTCGGTTGCCGTCAGGACGGCATAGGGGACCTCTTGGATGACGAAAAAGAAAGGACAGAGAGGACCTGGCACCCTAATTGCTCTACCCGCTGCTTATTTCTCCTTCCACGTGAGAAACGTCTTCTGTACTTACGTGCAGGCAGAGACCATTAGTCTGGAGCTCTAAGAGCCTTAATGACGCGAAACAACTGGATGAGACAGGCGGCGAGGAAGTTTCAGGCCGGACCGCCGGCAGCGACCGCCTGCACCCGTACCTTCTGCCCCCCCCCCCCCCCCCCCCCCCCCCCATCTGCAAAGCTGGTTGCCAGGTGTTACGAGCGAACGTCCCTGGGCTGCCTTGTAACATTTTCGCGCCTTACCACGTACCCCCAAGGAAATACCGCTTAATTCTTTCGAAGCAAAACACCGCCAAAAGGGAGGGAACACGAACGCCGCCAGAGGCACGCGCGGCGACGAGGCACAAACGTAGCGCGCGCACTCCTCTCGCGAGTCCGCCGAATGTCTCGCTTGCGGTTCCCGCGCAGGACAGCAGCATTCCGCGTACAGCACGCCGCGAGCCGACCTAACGTCCGCGAAGTGCGCTGGAAGCGAGCGTACATACACGCACGCAATGGCCAGTGCGGGCCGGTCGCGCAACTCCATTCAAGCCCGGACCAGCGGCGAAGGCCGAGCGCGCCGCCCCCGAAATCACGGGCCCTGGGAACGAGCTGCGCCGCGAAAGCCCGAAGCCAACCGTGCGTCGTGGCAGACAGACTCGGAGCGCGTTGTGCAAAGAGATGTAATTAATCGACGACGCACTGCCCTCGGGCCCGCTCTCGGGCACTCCCTCGCGCAGGCTGCCGAGAACCATCCGGCCTGCACATACCGGCGCCACAACCGGTAAATCCCGGCCGCGCCCCCGGCTGCAAGCCGACATACGCAGACCGGGCGAACCAAAACACTGGCGCAGAAGCCACTGAGACGGCAGCGACAAATGACTACAGGTCGCACGACACCTGGAAAGCGCGCGAGCTGCGTCTTGCCGCCCGCCGTCGCGCATGCGCGCGAAGCGTTCTCCGCTAGCAAGCGGCGCGGTTTTCGGTGCCCGATCACGGGCGGTTCGACGCGCTCCGCCTCGAGCTTCGACACTTGTCCGCGTCTCTACGCTTGCGCTCTGCCACTCATTAGCATAATTAATTACACGATGCCAACAGTGGTAATTACCTGTCCGTCCCCGAGCACCGGCGCTTACGCTGCCTACCGGCCTTGCCCGAGCGCGGTGGGGTGACGGGGAAAGGGCGCAGATTTACGGCAGCACATGATCGTTTCCTCCTCGCGATGCCTAATCGTTGCTGCCGGGGGCCACCCCTGTGCGCGGCTAGCCAGCGGCTCACGTCGGGGCTCCCAAAGCTGCGCGCGCGAAACGCCAGGAGCGCGGCCATGGACACGCAGGAAAGAAAACACGAGTCGCACTGCACCGGAGAAAAGATTAGGCCACTAATACATTTCGCCTCCTGTTTCCCATGCGGACCACACGCCTCAGACATCGTAATGCGGTACGGGTCCACACGAAACTCGAGGAAGCATGCCAACGGGCGCGCGCGCGGCACTGAGGCCGGAAGACAGCGCATGCTCGAACAATAACAGCGCGTCCAGCGTGAAGCGCTCTTCACGCCTGCTGCAGCTTCCCACACAGTGACGCCACGCAAGAGCGCCATGCAGCGTTCAAACTTCGCAGCTCCCCATGTAGTCGCATAGAGTGAATATGCTACACTCTATGAATAGGAATGGGCGCCTGCGGAGGGTTTTTTTATTGCTGGAAGGTACTCCAGACGTAATATTTTTCCCCCTCTGCAAATGTTAACGGTTTTTACACTGTTAAACATGTTTCATTTTTTTTAATGATTTTTTTAATGCTGACAGCGGCGCAGTCATGGCCAGCGCTGCTACTGACAGATAATACTTGCAGGTATCTGTGGTCGATATCACCAGACTAATTTTACTGAAAGTCTTTTTAAAACTACCTTAATGCTTTAAGCTGTAGTTCTAATAAGCGTACGCACCTCAGTTTTAATGTCACGCGTACTGCCCCCCCGAATTGTTACTGCCCGACGGGGTAGTCTGCACTGACAGGGTTTGCAGACGCCGACTAGCACGGGAAAGCGTAGCGGCATTATCGCATCGAAAAATTACATTTTAAATTGTTCTGCCGTGTTTCTCAGCCCACCAGACGGGTACGCGCTGATTTTTGCAAGAAGTTTTCAACTGCCGCAAAGGAAATAATAGGGTACATAAAAGTCCGTACACTGGCCATTCAAAATTAGCGAATATCGTTAGGAAAGCCTAGCGAACTAAAAAAAGAAATGCAAATGCCACGCGTTTCAGTGGGGACGCAAATGCGAATGGCGGCTCAGCGCTGCCACACAACCACGCACGTCACTCAAGGAAAAAAATGCGAAGAAAAAGGCAAAAGCACACGACTGTATGCCGCTAGCAACGACTTGAGTGCTTCCCTCGCGTCGGCCATCAGGACAGCGCCAGCGGCGCTCCCGAAGGGAGACACTCCGCGTGTTAACAACAACGAACACGGGGCAACGCACCCGCGTGATCTCGCCGCGCGGCCAGCTTTCCTCTTGCGCAACATGGACGGCGCGCACGCCAAAACACAGGGAGCAACACCCCCCTCCCCAACACCTCAAGAAGGCCGAAGCAAATCAGAAGAAAAGCCTCCCTCGATACTCTCGTTTCCTTTGCGTTCGTTGGCTGCTAGGCGTGCTAAGAGAGCAAATCAAAAGAAAGCACGAATTAAGAACACGAAAGCCTCTGCACTGGTTGTAACGGCGCTGACCTTGTATAGTTAGGCGCCAGTAAGGACTCCTTCATTCGAGTGCGAAGCGACGCCCTGCCTACAAAAAAAAAGGGGGGGGAATCGGCTTGTTCGACACAACCGGCGACGGGAAGGCGTCGGCGTGGGACACTGCACTCCCCGCGCACTCTCCAGCTGCTCACTTTGCTCGCTTCGTTTCGCTCTTGAGAAGGCTACTGCAGCTTGAGTATGCTTTTATATTGAACTTTTTAACCTTCGCTGAAATCAGAAAGGCGTTGAACGAGAGCGGACGCAGAACCGTCAAGCCACGTTTTCGCGGCTTCCACATTTGTAAGAA
Source organism: Amblyomma americanum (assembly GCF_052857255.1). Classification (NCBI taxonomy): domain Eukaryota; kingdom Metazoa; phylum Arthropoda; class Arachnida; order Ixodida; family Ixodidae; genus Amblyomma; species Amblyomma americanum. The sequence continues at coordinate 240,819,381 of NC_135497.1, forward strand.
TCATTTTATATTATACACACAATTCCTCGATTCACCAGCACTTCCCTGCACTTTATTCGTAAATTTACTTGATTTACACCGTTTAGCAAGAAAGCAGGAAGAAAATTAAAACAAAAATGTCGAGAAAATGCACACACAGTTTCTTCGTTACAGGTATCGCACACGTATACGCTCCCTACTCATAGCACGGTGAAAACTGCACCACTGCGAAGATTTATTGTCACTATAATCGTCGACTTTTCTCTTCACGGAGCCCGGTTCCCGTAAGCATCCGAAGCATGAAAAGCCGCTCTCCACTATGCGTTTGAATATATAGTCGGGCGCGTGGCGGGCACACTCCCAATAATTAAGTGGCGCGGGTGAGCGAAGTCGACAAATGGTCGACCGCGATTTTCGAAGGAGTCTCTTAGCCCAGACTAGTTGGGAGCACGTAAGGGCACGGTGTGTCACCTGTCGACCGGGTCCCCTGGCCTGATTTATCTGAACTTTTCAGCGCCGACTGTATCGCCGGCGCTCGCAGAACATTTGTTTACGAAGGCGTCCGAATCTAGCTCTAGTTATTCATGCCCTTCCCTCGGGTACCCATCAATTCGCGGAGACGGGCATCACATCGCAAACAACTAAGCGCAGATGGCAGAAGGACCGACCCTGTGTGTACAGAGAAACGAAGATTCGTAGACAACTACAGAGCCACAGAGAGAAAGCCTGGTAAAGTAGTTTGCGCTGCCGTTAAATTATCAAAACGAAGACGCCCTCTCATCGCCTGTAGGCGATGAGAGGGCGTCTGAGAGGGCGATATATATATATATATATATATATATATATATATATATATATATATATATATATATATATATATATATATATATATATATATATATATATATATATATATATATACTAAAGCAATGTTTCTTCCGCATAGGGATGCCCGACACCCCAACCTGTGACCACTGCGGCCATGAAGAATCAATTGGCCATATACTGTGCTCCTGCCCGCAGTACAGTCCACAGAGGGCATGCCTTAGCCACGAACGTGACCAACTGGACGACCAACCGCTATCCGAAAAAAGAATTCTACAACATCGAAAGGACCTACCGTCGCAGAAGAAGGCCGTGCAAGCGCTTTTGCGCTTCTTAGAATCTACCGGCCTGTGTGAAAGACTAACTGGAACGCCGTGCGTGCGTGCGTGCGTGTGTGTGTGTGTGTGTGTGTGTGTGTGTGTGTGTGTGTGTGTGTGTGTGTGTGTGTGTGTGTGTGTGTGTGTGTGTGTGTGTGTGTGTGTGTGTGTGTGTGTGTGTGTGTGTGTGTGTGTGCGTGTGTGCGTGCGTGTGCGTGTGCGTGTGTGTGTGTGTGTGTGTGTGCACGTTCCTTTTTTTTGCGTTTTCCTCTCTGTCATCTTTCTAACCCCTATCCCCCATCCCCAGTGTAGGGTAGCAACACGGAGACTCACATCTGGTTAACCTCCCTGCGTTTCCTTTTCATTCTCTCTCTCTCTCTCTAAAGCAATGTTTCTAGCGCAGTTCTGAAGCACAGTCGTGCCTCGTTAATGTGGACACTTTGGTTCCCGAGCGAAGGTGCCTATAGAGCGAGTCGTCCGTAATGACGAATCGCGAATAAAAGGAAATGTTACGAAAAATCGTTTTATGATTACAGACTCCTCCTAAGCACCGTGGCGGGCAGTGAAGTGGAAATTGGTCATTCTTAGCAGCTCAGGTGAATTATTCCGGTCGCCATTATTTTGAAAATCAAACGGTTTGGGTTGAAGCACATTTGAAGCGCCTAGTGGTCCATGAGACGGATGATAGTGTCTGTTGATGTGATGAAGTATCTCCTACCGCAACTGGCCACATCCCAAAAACTCTGTACTCACTCGGCTGACAACTAGTGAATGTGGTTTTCAACGGAGCATACAGATCATTCTTTTTCCCAGACAGTCATCCAACGTCGCAGACGGTAAGGCGTGTCGACCTCGCACCTTGCAATTATTGCATGCACAGAAAAGCAGCTACTACGACATTTGCACATTCGCCTGCCGTTCGCCGATGTTCTGCACTGAAATTATAAGGGGCGGAGCATCTGGTAGAGGCACTGGGGATTTTGTTCTCATCGCTGTCCATCCATATTAACGGGACAAAAATATATGGGTCCCCAATGGACTCCGTGCGTTTTCACCCTGCCCATTATCCGGACAGCGAGTTTCCATATTACCTAGGTGTAAATACACTGAAAAATTTTGCTCCCCAGAAAAACGGTTCATAATTCGAGTCGTCCATATTAATGGGGGTCGTAATAACGGGGAACGACTGTTAAGAAAACGCGCAGCGTCCAGAAACGACAAACTATTCAGAGCCCGCGCAAACAAACAAAAAAAAGCAGCACAGGCTACACACACCGGCAGCTGCCGCCGCGAAGAGTCATGCAGCGGCGTCCCTGCCCAACGCACTGAATCAACCCACGACGACTGCACCCGTTTCGCCCGCGCCCCTGTGTACGGCCGCGCAGAAGGTAACCTAACCTCCGCCGCGCAAGACGGCATCAGTGGCCCATTAAAGAAAATAATCAGCTAAGTGGAGGCTAAAGCGAATCTATTACCAGCAGTAACGAGAGGAGGCGATAAAAAAGGAGAAGGGCGCGCCCTCTCCGCCAGGTGCAAACTCGTGCCTCCGGACAGCGCACCCTTTCATGTTTACTCGCCCAGCCGGTCTTTAGATGGGACGTGCCTCACACGCCGCGATGCGTCCCGTCGTCCCTCGCCCGTTCCCCGCTGCGTTCTCGGCTCGATGAAGTCGTCAGCGCTGCAGGAATCCGGCGCACTGCCGCTTCACCCTTAGAACAGGTGCGCGAGTCGTTTCGCAGTGTTTGCGCTCGTTACGGCTCGCGGTCGGATTAAGTAAGCAGCTGCTTCCTTATTGAGGATACCTTATTGAGGATACTAGTGATTAAATTGAGGATAATTTAATCACGACAAGTGTTGTTTAAGCTTTTCAACATCTCGAAGGTGAAGCCAGTGGCCAGTACAAGCGAGAACATTTACTTATGGCAGCAAGGAAATAGAGTAGGATGCCAGAAAAAAAAAATTATAAATCAAAAGAACCAGATGCAAGCTTTCTCCACCTATATAGTATCAACGGGTCAAAGTGGGATACGGTGGTCCAGGCAATGTTTCGCTTATCTCGCGTCTGGCGATCGAATAAGCTTCGCTGGGCGCTGAACAGCCGACATTGCCGGCACACCGAAAGAAAACGATAACGGTGCTCCTTTCTTTGGCTCTTTTAATAGCAAGCCGCGCTCTTCTCCGACTATCTAGGGCAGCATGCGATCCGCTCTGTACGATAAAACTGGAGCGGTAGCAATCATGAGCGCAGCGCATCTTGCTCTCTCTCTCTCTGACGAGCGAGGGCAGTGTCGCTGCCACTGTATGCCGCATTACGTCTCAGCACCGACGTTGATGTGAGCGGATGCAATAAGTAATTAAAAAAAGCATGCACAAGCGGTCGTACGTACGATCCGGGTGTGATGCGACAAATCTATGTCACCAGCATTTGTTATTATAAGCTTCGCTTTTGCACTGGCCACTTTCCCACTGCGTCGTTTGAATTTGATTTCGCCGTCGCTTCCTCGTTCAACCGCGACGTGGGATTCTGGAGCATGGTGGGCGGGTGGTGCATTTTACAGCGACAGCTGTCAAAGGCCCCTGGGTTCAGCGTTGTAGTGGTAGTAGTAGTAGTACAGTAGTCGTAGTAACCAGAGGGTGGAAAGAAGGGTTGAAATGGCGCCACCGTGAACTTCGATGGAACGTCATAGCACTGCACCAAACTGAGTGGTCCGAACCCAGTGACGTCATGAGTGACAGCGTAGTTCCTCTCCCTCGTAACCTTCCGTCGTCGTCTTTCAGAATCAGGCATTGGTCCAACAACTCGAACACGTCTGCCACTTCTCAGATCCCAAGGCTTCCTCCATGAGTCATGACTATCAGGGACTGGAAGAGAAGCGCTACTTGAAGAGTGAGCTGTCTGAAAAATAAAGAGCGGTCTGTAACTGTAAATATATTGACACGTGTACTTATCTTTATCGGGCGACCACGTTTCGCCGCCTAAAAAGTGTTATCGAACAGCGCGGGACGCGCCTGCATCTATCAGAAGTTTGTGGCAAGTCATCGATGCTTCTATTCGCTGTCTGTTGTAGCCGAACCTTATGTTATCAGATTTCATCGCCCGACGCGAATGGTGTAGAACTTTGTGGAAAGCACGCAGGTCCCAACGATTAGTCTGGAACATTCGACGACTGCTATATGACAGCCGACGCGCTTGACCCGCGGATCAGTTTTTCGACGATCACCGACCGCGTTCGCCGCTACCGTTGTGCTGTAAGTGTAGCCTCTCTTGTGGGCACAGGTTCACCCGATAAAAGTTAGTTTTGTTTTTCACAGTATTGCTACTGTGTTCTTCAACGTCACCACCACGTGACAATATGCATGTCGACCTGAAATACTTTACCTTAATGCATCACCAAATCAAAATACTTCAACAGCGGTTAAACAGCGGTAACCGCACAGTAAGTTAATTTACCGGCGGGTGCACCTCCAGGGTGCCCGGTAGGTGCCCCAATCCACTCCGACCCGCTAGGGGTGCTGGGGGAGGATTCAGAAACATACACAGACCAGGGGCTTTTCCGCCGAAAGAGCACGACATTCCTAACGCAGTAAAATGAATAAAACACCTTCCCGATCTCCCTTTACGAATGTGGCGTGCAAGCCCGGAACGTTACATGACCAAAATGCGCAATGTTAGTGTCACGCTTATCTATAGTACCCACATGGTGGACTGGCAGAGTAATAAACGAATTCTACTACTGCGTGGTGGCGGCGAGCTGTGTTTCGGTATAGTTTTTCGAAAACTGCCAGTTCTAGTGGTTGCACTTCTTTGCGTGCATGGGGCTTTACGCGCACTGTATTCGATAGTGTGGAAGAACAGGCAAGGGCGTTTCACCGCTACCTCGTGCCATTTTTATCATCTCTTCCGTTTCCACTTTCGTTGGATAACACGAGCACACATTCAGTCGACTCGAAACAGCCGTCTCGCCGGAACACTATTCGCACGCTTCCTTCTTCCTCTGTATGCTCGAGACTGGAAGAACACGACACGACGGCGGCGTATCTTCGCTATGGTTTCACTGATACAGCCCTTCACTCCGTTCACGAAACGTTTCGCTAACTTGTCGAGGCGGCTGTAACACGAGTGGCAGCAAGTTCCCAAGTCACCCGTGAAGTGCAGCATGTAGTATACCTACGGTACTCGACCGCGAGCTTCCAGGCCTTTCGCAACTCTATAACTCCTGCTTACAAACACCCGTCGAATGATCTTTCTTTCTCTCTCACGGTGGTTGGGACGGTCTCGCCCGCCAGTCTGCCCGTGCCCATTATGCCGCGGTGGAGAGCCAAGCATGCCACCGGGGCGTGACGATACGCGCCGCGCCTCACGGCCGCAGGATCATCCGCCAGCGTCCCTTCACGTCGAAGGGCTCTTCGATCAGGGCTGCGCCAGCTGCGCCCGCGGTTAAAATGCACACACCCGCCCCGTACGCACACGCTCGCGGCCACGGGAGCGCTCTGCATTCGGCGATCGGTTCCGGCACGGCGGGCCGCTCCCGCACCACGCCTGTCCGCCGTTATCGGGGGTCGTCCATCACGCTTTCCGTGTGTACAGCTCCTGCTTCTTGTTCTTCGACCGCGTGTGTGCACTGCGTCGAGTTCATGTGACGGCTCAAGAACGGCGACACCTCAGCGCGCGGTCGGTGCGCAGGGCTATCGCGAGTGCGCGACGAGAAGTTGACCGGACTCTTGCACGAATCCGCGTAAGCGCGGTGAGGAGTTGCCCCGGCAGCAGCGAGGTCGGCGTGCTTTCGAATAGCGCATTCCTTCGGAAGGCGTTTTCCGGTTACCGCCGAATGGTGTCGGCTAATATACCGAGGTACTCGCAATGTCTTGGACGCCATGGACTAAGCGTGAACTAAATAAAGAACGTTAATTCACTCGCCGGAACTTTCATTAGACGTGGCGTTTTTGAACATGGGGAAAGGAGCTGTGGAGCATTTGTTGCGTGGCATTTGACACGAGCGTTCTAACGTCGGGTGCGTTTGTGCACCACTCCGATTATGCACGTTGGAATTATTACGTGTCGTCTGCACGCTCTTCACGTCACCACGAAAGGCGTTTTTCATGATTCGGCCGATGCGAAAGTCTAACAAAAAATTGAGAAAAGTAATGGTATTAACTGGCAACGCAAAAAGCGTGCAAGATGGCGCAGTTAAACCATGATGCGGCGCCCTGCGTTCCACTTCTCTCCATTGGAATGGCAGACTCCTGCACCGGTGTTGGTGCGTGTGTCAACGTGAAGTGACGCGAGGGAAACACGAGACGGAATACAAACCATAGTCTACACTTCCTACACAACCGACTGTTTATTCGAATGAGCTATGCGGCGATAAATGACGTGACGTTCTTTCAGACGCTTGTAAATATGGGACTCATTGGCTCGAATAAGCAGTTAATTAGTAAATTGCGCTAATGTGCGTTCTGATTTGCGTTCCTTCCTTCGCGTCCTTCAACGTTGAAATTACAATGCCCCTTCCCTGCCTCTCAGTTTCTTTTTTTCTTATTGCTCTTCCAGGGGCTCTCGTGTCATTAAGGCGCGCTCGACAGTCGCATGCGTGACCGCTGGAGACAGCGGCGTCTTCAGTGCACGCTTACGACACTTCCGGGAGGGCGCAGAAGACAGGGAGGGTGATCCACTCTGTGCCGCCAAACTCAATCGGAGCATCGCGAAGCGGACCCGCCATGGAGGGAAGAAGTCGCGGAGGCGGTCGCGGTGCGCACCCCATCGCAGCTCGCGGGATTATGTCCGGACAGGGAAGCAGAACAGCCTGCCCACCCTCTCACTCGGCATTCATTACCCTTCGCGGGCCGTCACTGCGGAGCCGCGCGCACGGTTTCCGGGTGGCAGCCTTCGAGTGTCCCGGACCACACTTTCCACCGGGCGCCCTTGCCGCGACAAGTCGGGACTGCCTCGCGAGCGGGTGGCGATCGACTGCTGCCCGGTCTTTGGGTTATTTTCTCTGGAGGTCGCGTCGCGTGAGGCCAGCTGTCGAAACACCGGCGCTCGGAGCGGCCGGCTGGTCCCGCGCGGATGAAACGCTCCGCCGCCGTTAAAGTGGCACGCATCCCGAACGACGTGCACGCTGACGCTGTGCCCCTGACGCCCGCGTAGCGCCCGCCTACTCTCGGCGACGACCGCTCTCCTTCTGGTTCCTGTTGAGCTCGCCCAGTCGGTTTCCTTTTCTAGCTTTGTTTACTGTTTTTAGCCTCCCAGCCTCGCGACGAGTAGACTCGCGCTCCGAAGACGCCATAAGTCAGAGCGATTGCATCTGATCGCGCAGCCTTCCCGGCGCAAGGAGCGTGGAGAGTCTCTGCGCGCGTGTGTGTGTACGCCGGCGTCCACGTGCATGCCCTCACGTATTCTGTGCCACTCGCTGCGCCAGAACAAGGCTCGCGTCCGCGGCGGCCATCTCCCGTGCCAGACTGGGCACAGCCGGGCGCGGGTTCGGCGCTGCAGGGAGACCGCAGAACGAGAGACTCGGTGCAGGCTCATTATGCGCCAGCCGCCCGTAGCGAATTCTGCGGCCCGTTCGACTTGCCGGGCGCGCCCGAAACAAAAACTGGGCGCGGATCGACACAGAGCCTAACCAGCTAACCAGACCGATTTCTCACAATACACTCTGCGAGCTGAAAACGCCGCTTGGGACATCCAGATGAAATCGAGGTAACCACTCATGACTCGTTCCGTATAAGCACTGAGATGACATCGCCCAGCCACTGCGCCGCAGCTAAAGGAAAGACACTGCAACCAGCCCTCGAGAACCCGCAGCGCTACAGAAATCTCGCTGCAGTGAAGCGCGTGCTACAGTTTCTAAGATGTCTGTCAGAGGTGGCCGTATACACTGGGCTTCTTCGGCTTTTTGCCAAGGCTATGCGCTAATGCCGCCATTAACTGCGGTGGAATCGAGGCCATGGCGCTCCCGGTATCTTTCCTCGAGCTCGTGTACCCTGGCCGCAACGCCTTGTAGTGGGCCGCGAACGGCTCGAGCGACGGCAGCTTATGTCCAGCCGTGTAGCAACTTTTCAGTTTGCGAACGGCGCGATAAGGCGTGCTTCCTCAGCCAACGGACCGCGGTTGGTGCGAGCCGGAGAAAGGAAGAGGGTGGACGCGCTTGAGCGAGCGCATGGCAGCCGGGTGTCGTCGACTGAAAGAAAAACCGCTGCACACTGTACACGAGCCACCCTTAAGATCCGTTAGCCGATGACCACCTAGCTGTTTTCTTCGGCTCCATGCGCTTCCCGGGCTGACTTGTTCCAAAAAGCAGGAGAGCCTAATGTTAGCAGCCTTCGTCAAAAACGTACAGCCCACGATATTTGCTACTAAGCCCTCTTGCAGCACACGCGGAAGTGTACATAGGCCCAGGACAGACGAGAGCTTCTCTCACCTTCGAGAGATCTGGAACGCTGGCGATGCACAACGAGATAGACTGGAACGCATGGTATACCAATTACCGTGGAATATATTTTTGGCAAAGACTGCGCGTATATTTTCGATTGCCTGACATTCCCTGCTGCGTGCGCAATCCGCACAGGCCAACGCTGGTCTCTCGACATCTTAAGGTGAGCGCAAGCCTTACAGCTGTCTTCTGCGAAATCATATAATAACTATAGGCACAGCGCCATCGGCAGCCGAAAAAATAACGAAGTAGACAACGCATCCTATACTACCGGCATCCTACAGCTACACGATATCTGATGATGATGATTACTTTGTTCTTCTATGGCGCAAGGGCAGCTCTTCTGCGTAAAGAGCGCCATGGCACAAGGTACTTTCGTCTATACAGCGCTTGTACTCAAGTTTGTCTTATCTTCTCATGTCGGTTGGAAACGCCAGGGGATAGCAGGTGCCCGGTGCGCGATGTCGCAGGCGAGCCGGTGGACCGGCTCGTTTCCTGCAATTCCAGAATCGCCAGGGACGCAACTTAACACCCAGTATGACGTGAGGAAGGCCGTCCAGACAGTGTACCTTCACCCGGCCCAGCGCTACCAACACCTTCAGTCCGCATACTCCGCGAAATACAGATAAACACATTACACACCCCCGCAAGGTCCTTCCTCTATCGTCTCCGCGCTACCCCAGACTGCCCTATCTGCCCTGAACCACACGCAAACCTAGAGCGGTGTCTACACACATGCCCAGTCGCCATACAATCTCCCGCTTCCCTTTCTCAACTCCACCCTACCCTCCTGCCTGGAGTGCCTGGTTGGCTTCGGAACAGACCGACGACGATCGACTGGCCTGGTGGAGAAAGTTCGGTCCATCCTCGGCGACTAAAGCGAAATTGCCGAATAAAATCCCGTCTCTCTCTCTCTCACTCGGCTACACAGGGCTAGGTCAAAGGCCCATCACCTCAGATAAGCTGAGCACCAGGCCAAGGTAAAGCTTGCAACCATTGTATCACCGATGGGCACCAGGCGGTTCTGCACCTCCCGAATGCGAGGTGGATGCTCACACACTATGTCTATTACTTTATTCTTCTTTATTGTCACAATATCTACTACGGCGAGCACTCAACGATAGAGCAGGATGGCCCTGCGTGGATGTTTCCTCGTCATTTATTTCAAATGTATTCTAATATGAAACACATCCAACGTTCTCGGACAAAAATATGGAATATTGAAAAATTGTCAGATACTGTTACACTGCTATTCATGTAATGGTCCATTCTTATCATGCGTAACGATATGTTTCTTTTAACGTGTTTCCATCGACCGCATCGAGCCGTTAAGACTGCCATAGAAAACAAATGGGGGAAAAGCGTTGACGATAGCAAGAACGGTAATAGCAAAAAAATTCAAGACTGCCGTAGGGTGGTCAGCGGATATACTGATTGTTACACTGAAGTTTTACATTATAAGAAGAAAAAAAAATGTGTTCATAAACTGTTTCACGCTCAAAAATGCTTTTGTCTAGAATTGTTGATATGATAACATCTTGTCTTCAGATTTTCCCAGTGCTAACATCCTACACCAGGCACCAGCGAACATAAAGCCGCAGACAAAGGAAAAAGGTGGGTTTCCTGCGTCGTTATATTCGCTGGTGCCATCTGTAAGGCACTGGCATGCAACAAATGACCCAACAGTCGAACGATTGAGCCTCGTGCCTGAGGCTGCTACGCATCGTGGAAAACGATAACAAAGGTGAAGGAACAGTTGTAAAATACAAAGCAGCCCATTGCCAACTTTCCCTGAATGACACGACTGGTACTTTCTTTAAATAAGTTCATTCGTTCTCTAAACCCAACGCCATAATACAACGAATACAAACTAGCCAGGCTCGATTTGCTTACTTCACTTGTGGCACACTCACGGGCAGAACGGACAAAACAGGGACTTACCTGTAAAAAAAGAAAACAAAACGGCATTAACTCCGTACGCACCCGTCAGACTGGTGACACAACTATTCTTAGAAAAAATGCATTCAAAACGACACGAAACGCTGAAGACATCGAAACGTCAAAACAATGTTTTTACTCGCTGCCAGGTATAATGTGTACAGCTTTTGTCAAAAGTGCAGAGCCCAATAGGTTTGCTTCAGGACCATGCTGCGTGTTTCGTTAAGCACTGCCAGCGTCGCAAATCTCTTGAAGGTGAGCGGGACTCTCGGTCTCCCCGCAATGCGAAAGTTAGGGCTTCGTTGGATGCTACAAGCGTTCCACTGCGTGGCTTGGAAGCAACACCCGTGGACTCCTTTACCTTTGACGAATGCTGTATACAAGAATGCACAGTATAAGCCAACGAGGCAATACACGTGCTATTTAATTAAGAACCCAGCAGAGCGCGCAAGGGCACCTCCCGCTCTCGCAGGTGAACGCACGCACCACGAGCGGACACAGGGCCTCGCATCGAATGCCCCCGGTTTTCCTTAGAAGGCCGAGAAGGGATCACAAGGGTCGGGTGCGAGCAAAGACGGCGGCTGCTTCCCTACCTCGCCTAGCTGTGCTGCACACACCCCACGACAAACGCACTGCTGGTCGTCAACCACAAACACGTCAAAGATTGAACTGGGTTCGCGATTAGGGCTATGCCCGCCATGCCTGGCGACGGCAGAAGTGCCGCGATCTCTTCTGCAACTTCGCCTTCACGGCATGGCACAATAGGCCGCTGACAACTTCGAAGCTTGGGACACCTGGACCTCATTACTTTCAGAGGCACCGCCGCTCCAGAAGCGGCAGTGTTCGAGCATCAGCGCTGTTCCGTCCCTCGCCGCTGCACTGATGCCAAACGGATGAATATCGCCTGGAACGCACGCACAGTCCCGGCAGGGGTCGAAAAGCGCCATTAGGCAATTAGCTCGCGGTCAGACGCGTGAGGGGCGAAAAAGAACAGCTGCGGTAATCAGGAGCGGATGCCCTTTCGGGTCTCATTAGGCGCGCCGAAATGGCCGCGCGCGCGCGCCGTCAGCTCGCGCGGAGAGAGCAACAGGTCGACACACGAGACCCTCTCCCCACCGCCTCCACCTTCTCACCCTCTGCACTCCCGCGCCCCGGAACCAGCTTCGATCGGACGCACGACCAGCGAGTGCATAGGAGGCTTCGGAACAGTCAGTCGGGAGAGCCCCTGGTAGGACTCGCACTGCGGGCGCAGCGCTGTCAAAAACCCAGTACACTCCGGTTCGAGTCATCCCGACAGGACGCGGCTGGAAGACTGGCGCACAGCACTCAAGTCCATCGACAGGGGTGGCCTAGGGGCGCTCCCTTCGGCAGCGGGGCCTTTTCGCACGACAGCGACCCGTTCGTGCGCGTCTTTGGTTTCATTCTCAGTGTTGCATAAAGGCGCCATCACCTCGTTAATCGCGTCTGATAATGGAATGAATCAATCGCATGCCCTCAGCCTCCGCACTGTTAAATGCTGCATGTGGCCGGAGTAATTGCGATTATCGGACGCCCGCATTGCGTGCCCAGCTCTTGTTCACCACAGTGCCGCCAGTAATTGGACGCGCGACACAGCGCTGACTCTCTGCCCGTGTCCGACCAACCGCAGATGATTGCGACCTATAGATGGCACCACACCGCATGCGCAGCTTGCTGGAAGCGGCACGCACACGCCTCGAATGGCGTCGTCCCCTAAAGTACCTGCGTTTCCTAGCTTTTCTGTGCCTCTATATTGCCACCAGACAGACGCAAACGGCGCGGTAATTGTCAAGCACACTGCAACGCTATGAAACTCTTTCTCGAGAGGAAGCGTGCACAGTTCTAGACGCGGTCGGTTCTCTTCAAGTGGCATGTGCAGGGTGTGAACCAAGTATAACCCCCCCCCCCCCCCCCTTTCCTGTCGGCTAATGGTAGTATAGGGCGAGTATGGCCGTTCGCGTTCATGCAAAAGACGCGTTCAAGTACCGGAGTCAATAGTCATTTATTAGCGGCATCCCGTTCGTAATTAATGTCCATCAGCGGAGCTCCCGAAGTTGTCTTCCCATTTCTCGACTTCAACACCCGAAGCACGGCGCGCGTAATCCTTATACGCCTTCCTATTGACTCTTCGCGACTAGCGGCCGCAAGCGCAATCGCGACATGTGATGCCGCAGTCGCGAAGCCGAAAAAAACCGCACGCGGGCGAGAAAAAACAACAACAAAAAAACTATAGTTGCAACAATGTAATGAGCTTCACGGTAATTACAGAACACATATGAGAATCAGCGTCAACTTGCGCCCGCGGAACGAAGGAGCGCCGGTATTCGCTAAAAACTCTCACGTAAGAAATAGCGGGGCGAGACTGGCCTGTCCACAGGTGCCCAGCGCCAAATAGAATCCATCTTTTGGTGAGAAGTCTTGCTCTATATGAGTCTCCTCATTTCGTTTTCTTGCAAAATCAGGCGGGTAAGACAGCTCAAACCAGAAAGCAGCTCAGAGAAGACGAGCGGCCTGGAAACCGTCCACAAAACGCAGGAAACATAGGAGAGCGAGCGAGCGCGCTAACGAGGAGAGCCAGCGCATTAACGAGGCGTCCTCGAGCTGCACACGGTTATACGCCAGGGGCGGCGAGCGAGCCGAATACGCGGCTCCGTTTCTGTTTGGCCGTCGTTATCACCGGCGGCAACCAATAGCCACGCGGCGCGATAAATCGGCCGAACGACGCCATCCGCGGAAAAGCAGCTCGAAATCGCGGCCTCGATCCAATCTCGGATGCAGCGAAGAAAGGCCGCGCCGCCAAGGCCCGCGCGGCAGGGAGGAGGCGACGCGTGTCCGGCCGCCCATACGAAGGCTGCGCGCCTCGCCTTTCGCTGCTTCGCAGATCGCAGCGCAGAACAGGGCCGCCGTGATGTAGCAATGCTGGGCCGAGCTAACGTGGCCGTTCAATTCCAATTCTGTCAGTTCTCGCACGTTTTTCATCGCATGAGGCGCCGCCACGCACCCGCTGTCACCGGCACAGGCAGTCGGTGAGGCGCTTGATAACGATATAATACATAATCGAGTGAAAACAATGGTTGTATTGCTTATGGTGTGTGGTTGTTTAACGTCCCAAAGCGACTCAGGCTATGAGATGCGCCGTAGTGAAGGGCTCCGGAAATTTCGACCACCTGGGGTTCTTTAACGTGCACTGACATCGCACAGTACACGGGCCTCTAGAATTTCGCCTCCATCGAAATTCGACCGCCGCGGCCGGGATCGAACCCGCGTCTTTCGGGTCAGCAGCCGAACGCCATAACCACTGAGCCACCGCGGCGGCTGATGTTGTGTTGTAAGTCCTTGCGACATCCATTCTATTCCATTCCTTTCGTCCAGCGTACGTCCGCTGACAGATACTGTCGATAGTGGCCGCGTGGGGTTGCCTGAGGCACTGACGAAAAACGAGAGGAATGAGAACAGGTTAGAATCAAGGTAAAACTGTCGCATTCTGCCGATTCAGGACGTGTTCCACCATTTCAGGCGAGAGCGGACCCTTGCACAACTCTGAAGCTTCATGACAGTATACCGAATGAAGTGACTCCTGGGAGCCTATTCTGGAGCCAGTATATGATATTTATTCATTGGATTCTATAAGATTCTCGTCATGCGCCGCGCTCAATGGTGGATATACCTCGGCGTTTACGAGGGCGCGCCGATGCTATAGGCCAATGACGAATAACTAAACTTAAACGAATAGATTTGCACAGAACGCTGCTATCGGGGCCTCGGCGGGCGCTCCATCGTCGAGGGATTTATTCACTGTGAATTTTTCGGTTTACGAACCAACCAGCAGCGATGAAAAAAAAAAAAGCTGCTGTCTCAGTGCCTACGGATAAAAGAGCGCGCACCCCCAAGAGCCAAGTCAGGGGTAGGAAACTTCCACATACGCCATTGTCCAGCAAATACAGACGTCAGCGCCAATTCTTCCCATAGCGGCCGGAGGGAAGCAAACTAGAGGGTCGTATCACGGCCGCTCGATCGCCGTAACGGCTACGGTGTCCAGCAGACAAAGAAACTTCATCCCAGAGCGGGATTCGAACCACTGCCGTTGAAAAAAAAAAAAAAAGAGCAGCTACATATCCCGGTCACTATAAGGCAATTCATCCACGGCCGCAGCCTTACCGCGCTACGTGCGTGGGCAGGGATCATTCATTTCTAAGCATCAGTTCATCTCGAGTCGCCAGGTGCGCTGCAGTGGTTGAAACCGAAACTAACCCCTGGCCAAGCCGCTAAACGAATTTCCCTGCACGGGAACCAATCGTCCCCGCCTTTGGCTACGACGACTACGCGGCATCGCGCGGGGCGTGCTCCTTATGCGCTCCCACGCTATAGAGGGTGCGTGCCCGTGCACTTGCGATCACGCGCCGAGTGAGCCCTGTTATCCTCTCGCCCGCTCGGCTTTCTGTCCCTGCCTGACTGCCTCGCCCGACAAACACTGGCGCAGCAGCGCCTCTTTGGCCCGATCAGAAGGGCGACGAAATGCGCGGTTCTTTCGCATTTATTAATGTTTGGAACTTCGCTTGTACGAAGTACTCAAAAGCTTGCGAAGCCTCATAAGGTTTCGATAAATTACTCGCTCAAGCTTCACGGTCGTACGAAATTAAAAGAGGAAAAAAAAAGGAAAATAACCGTTTCGGATCGCGGAAGAAGGAAGTTAGATGGCCCAGGGCTGTCGCAATTACCTCGCATGCGACAGACACGCCGAGCTTCATCTGTTATTCGAGATAACCATCGGGCGCAGCTGCCTTGGTGCCGCTATCAGCGCATAGGAAAACTGAAGTGTGCAGGCATTGGGCTCGCAAGGATGCGGGAGGAACGAGCCTTCGCCTATAAGCGTGGCCGCCGCTCGCGCAGCGTTGCGCTATCGTTACGCAACGTGTCCAAAACCAGCTTCAGATCACGCTCCAGTGCTGCAGCGCCTGCAGGAAGGCCGCGAGTGATTTGCAAGGCAACCTATTCGCGGACACAGTCATGGCCGCGTGCAACTGATAGCGTCACCTAGCGCGATACGCTGCGTACGTGCGCATGCAGTTATGCGCGTTGCCGCGGGCACTCTGCTTGTCCTGGCCTGCGCGATCCGACGGACACACACGAGGGACAATGGTATATGGAGAATTTCAGCTTGGCAGGGAAAAAATATTTCCGAGGCTAGAGGGATGAGGAATGAAACGATATCAAGTCACATGCACTCAAATACACGCGCGCACGCATGCACCGGCTGCATGCTGTTTGCGAACGGTTTACCGAAAAGATCGCTCGCGGTTTGCAAGTAATGAAGGGGAAATAGGGATTGTCCGGACCCGTAGAGTATCTGGTACGGGTCCAAGTTGGACTTATTTTTGGAAATGTGGCGGAGAGTTTGAAGGTTGCTTCACTCCCGCCACCGGTTGGCCCGGTATTGCACTACCTCCGGGATCGGCCTTGTCTTTAGCGCGTCTTTACTATCCTGTCTTTCTGTCCCATCTTTCAACTCTCCTTCTATCTGCACGTGGTAGCGATTGTGGATCGGCTTGAGCCAGTGGGCAGGCCTGTGCACTTTCTTTTCTTCCTGGCAGCAACAGACAGACAGTAATGAAGGGAAACGTGAAGCGCCTTGCTTTTCTTTTTACATACATAGTCGTACATCTTCCATGTGAAATATAAGGCCGCGGTAATTGCTCGCATAGTTTCGAACTCAGACGCCGCGCAACGATTCGCGGGTGCCAGGCGCGCACCAGAAATGTGCAAAACGCCCCCCCGTTCGTGTATGTGCTGGATTAGTAAGGCTGCGCGCGCTTTTCGCACCGTCAACGACACGTCGGGGAAGTGGGGGAAAAAAAAAAAACGCGCAACTCGGAAGCGTAACAACCTGGATGTGGAGAATGGACGTGACGTTTATTGGAATATCAAAGAAGTTGGGTCTGCACAGTTCTATATAGGCATGCGTTGAGGCTCTATTATCTATTTATTTATTTTACGTTAAAGAAAAAAGAACGAAAGAAATAAATAAACAAATAAGTACTTCAACGAATACGTCGTAGGCAACGACGAGCCGCGTGAGCAGCTGACAAAGAATAAAACGTGAGCGAACACTGGGCCGCGTTTCCCGCTGCCGTCGTTGCGTTGGTTGCCCGAAGAAAGGGGAAGCGCAACAACAGGGTGTTCGGACGTCGGATTAACGCTGCGGGTTGTGCCACCACGCACAGACTGTGCAAGGGGCCACTCGTGATCCGTTCAGCCGGATGGTATGCGCGGCATCGATGAGGACGCCCTCGGGGCCGGCGGAGGAGCTCGGGTGCACGAACAATTAACCGCGGGCGAGCGTGGGCCGTGCCCGTACGCGGTGGGGAAACCTCGCTTTCGGATTACGAGGGGGAATGCTCGGCGTCGGTCGGCCCCAGGGCGCATCAGCTGTGGACAGGCAGCGTTGGCTGAAGAAGCCCAGCGGCTCCCGCGTGCCGTTCGGCGAGAACGAGCGGGAGACCACGCGCAACTGCGACTGGCCCAAGGAACCGCGCGAAGGCCTCGATATTTCCTGGCGTCAACGGCTGACGTTTCCCCGCGCTTCTCGGAGTCCGGCCGGCCTGACCCGGATGGCCGGCGCAGTGTCCGTGGGCACGCATCCCGCCGGGGCCCGCATTCGCGGCCGCTGCTGGCGATTCGTAGCGAGCCGTTAATCACGCCGGCCACTCCCATGCGGCTGGGCGAGGGGCACGCTCTCGACTCGTCCGTCCGCCCCCGTCAGTGGGCCCCCTTGCGATCTCTGGCGTGAGTGTGAGAGAGCGCGTCATCTTCGTTACCGAGTCACGGGCAGCATTCGAAATGTACCACCGCTCGGAGCACTTTTTCGGCCTGATGAATGTGTGCGGCGCTGCACAGGCTTCCAGCTCAAGTGGCCCCGTTTTCACGTCCCGACTGCTTGCCCGAACTACGCCTTACCACAGCAGCGCGCCATCCATTACGGCTTTGAAATTGCCGCTGAGAAATGGAATTTCCTTCAGCCGATCGAAGCTCGCTTTCTGCGTCGCGCCGAAAGCACTGAAATGTGTCGCAAGCGATCTCCGCACGGCGATTCTTCAAGGGCAGTCGATTTATGAACGCCGCAGTCATGCCATGCAGAGATGAATGCTGCGTGAAGAAAAAAAAATAAACAGCGGTTCTCGACGAATGCACGCATGCAGCTTCATCCGCGGCATTTATTCATTTTTCTTACCGATGTTGACGCCGTTAAAAAAAACAGTATACGTTACTGCTGCGCATGTTTGTCTGCTTTTTTCTCCCACCCTGCTGCTTCGCAGAGTGCGGCGGGTGTCTGGAGGCGAAAATGAGGCAGTCACTTCGATCAAGCGATACAGTCATCTCGCAGGCGCTGTAACGATGCCTACTGGAAGCGATTCTAAGTAGAGCACCGAATGTTCAGTCTGTATACACATATAGATAAAAAATAAACAAATACACCCGAGGCGCACCCAGGGTTGCTCCAAAATGAATTGAGACGCAAAGAAGTGGCCAGCGCGCGCCGCCCCTGATTTTCGTTCCGTTTTCGATGGGCGCCACAACTCCGGCACGCAAGGTTATCGGTGGTCCATCAGCCCCGCTGTGGCTGCCGCGATGGGCGATTAAGGCGAACGCGCGGCAGGTGCGGCTCCCAACCGGCGGGCCGCGCAAAGTTAGTAAGTGCGGGGACCCTGCGTTGCGCGGCGCTCGCTCGTCGGATCAGGTGGCCGCCTCGCGTGCTTCCACTGCCGCCCCCCCCCCCCCCCCCCCCCCGAGCGGAGAATGCGATCCATCCGCAGCTAGCGTTCTGATTAACAGCGGCTCATTTCGTCCGCGACGGGCAGAAATGATTGCCGGGCACCGCGATAAACCGGCGATTATCTCACGAGCCGCCCAGAGCAGCCTCCCAAGCCTCGGCCGGAGCCCACGTGTACGGGCGCATCCGCGGTAGCCGAGGGTTGGGCAACCTTTGGAAGCGGCGCGCGTGCCAGACACAGCGGGCGTGAAACGCCTACGCACCTGTGCACGCACGCGCACCAAACTATAACCCGTGTCGAAAATGTCGCCACGTGTTCCCGCGCCGTCGGGCGACGAATTAGAGCGCGCGTGTCGCAACGTAGAAGATCGCGTTAACGCCAGCCAAAGCCATGCGCACCGGGCAGATCTGACGCGCTCTTTGCCGAGTCGCAGCGCGCAGGATTGCGATTGGATTGGATTGAAAAACGTTTATTATCGGCTTGAGTTATGAATGGGTTTGTTAATCTTGTTAGGTGGCCGTCAGTGGAGACTGGCGGCGACCTCTTCGGCTCTCGTCACCACCTGTACTTGGGTTTCCAGGTCGGCGCTCAGTTCTGAACGGGTCCATTGACAGCTTAACGACGCAGGTGCCCCCCCCCCCCCCCCCCCCAAAGAGAGGAGAGGAGTAAAAGGCGGAAAGAGCTGACCAACATCCATGTCACAGATTACCTCCTTTGCGACAATGCATTGAAATGAAGACTAAAGTAATCGCCGGAGATTACGCCTGGGTAGAGACGTCGTGGTGTCAAATTTAGCGATTTTCCCCCACGGGACAGGGTACTTTTCTTTCTCGCAGAACCACTATGCGTCACAAGCTGAAAATGCAGGCGTCCCCTATAGTCCTGTCGATCTTCGCCTTGCGACGGTAAGCACTTGCCAATGCATCCTGACTGAATTAATATGTCCAGCGTTCTAACGTCCCGACGCGTCACTTGTGCTCTGAGGGACACCTTAGTGGAGGGCTGCGAGTTAATTCATACGACCTCTGGCCATTCAACGGGCGCTGACATCGCACACCACACGGGTGTTTTGAACAGAAACGATGTTCTCCGCAAATGTGTCATTATTATCGCACGTGCCGCCGTTCTACTGATAGCATAGCTTCCCTTTTATTTACCTTTGGTTTCCTTTTCTTTTTTGTCGTGAGGAAAGCAGTACAGATATTAACTGCCCCGCTTGGCCCACACACGAAGTACTTTGCTTTGCTTTATGGGGGTTTAACGTCCCAAAGCGACTTCGGCTATGAGAGGCGCCGTAGTGAAGGGCTCCGGAAATTTCGACCACCTGGAATTTTTTAACGTGCACTGACATCGCACAGTACATGAGCCTCTAGAATCTCGCCTCCATCGAAATTCGACCGCCGCGGCCGGGATCGAACCCGCGTGATTCGGGCCAGCAGTCGAGCGCCATAACCACTCGGCCACTACGGCGGCTACATACGAGGTACTCTGAGCTGTGTAGTTGTATTTTGTGATAAGCCTACCCAGGATGTTTCCTTTACACAATATTTCAAAATAGTCTTTTTTCGCTATAACACTGCCAGCGGTGTAGTACACCAGAATACATCTAAAACGTGCTAAATAGCATGCTGGTTAACTAATATTGAATAGTTAGCTTTTAACTATTACCGTTAGCCTTCTTGATTATTGAGGCGTGTAGCCAACCGTAAGTAATATCCATATCAGCTTTTAGAATTTAGAAAACGGGGTTACCCTCGGCACTGTGGCACAACAAATTTTGGCTACATCGCGCGAAAATACCTATGCTGCCCAACCAGCGCAGCCTGCAAGGTTCACTGATCTGCAGACAGGAAAGCTGACGCTGCCCATTTCCAAGCTGGCGTGATCAAGAAACGCGCATGCGTTCTGCAGTTGGGCGAGAATCACTGCCTGCCTTTTTATTCAGTTTCTAAAGAAACGTTGTAGAAAGTGTGCACACCCACTTCGCTCAGCAACGACGAACAAAAAAATTGTGAGCCTCGTATTATAAACGCTGCCAGGAGAGAGGGTCGGAGGTGAGACAGACGCAGAGCGAAGGCGCCGCCAGAGCTCAGTCGTCATTAGAGCCACCTCGCATTGGCTCAACGTATAAGAGCGGACCGCGGGGAAAAAAAGAACGATATATATATATATATATATATATATATATATATATATATATATATATATATATATATATATATATATATATATATATATATATATATATGTATGTGTGTGTGTGTGTGTGTGTGTGTGTGTGTGTGTGTGTGTGTGTGTGTGTGTGTGTGTGTGTGTGAAGGGAGCCAACAGTAACCGAAACCAAGGTGCACAGGGGAATGTTTCTTTATGTGTTGCGCTTATCAGTGGGATATTATAGTACTTACATTAATAAATCGATTAAAGAAAATTAATTATAATGCAACAGAAAAAACAGCCATGCCGCCGGTGGGATCCGAACCCACGACCTCCGAATATCGCGTCCGGTGCTCTTACCAACTGAGCTACGGTGACGGCTGTCCAATCTGCTGCTCTCGTGGGTATTTATGTTCATTGGGTGTAAGCGAACCTTGAGAGTGTTCACCAGCGCCACCCTCGACCATAGCGGCGGACGTAGCACGTCCTGTAATACCGCGAGCGTGACGTAGAACGTCATCTAACGGCGAGGGCGGAAACTGTGCGAGAGCCCTCATAAGCTACCTATGGCATCCCACTGATAAGCACAACACATAAAAAAAAACATTCCCTATGCACCTTGGTTTCGGTGAGTGTTGGCTCCCTTCATAGGTTTGTCAAACGGGCCCCTCATTTCCTTTAACTTATCTGATATATATATATATATATATATATATATATATATATATATATATATATATATATATATATATATATATATATATATATATATATATACACACACACGAGGACTCAAGGCCAGTGGTACACATTGTGGAGGCCAGCTGAAATGCGTCTTTGAGGGCACACCGATAAGATAAAGCTATCCCGCACGAAAGTGGCCGGAAATAACAACCACAAAAGGATTAAAGGCAGGCGTTGAGGACAGCGCGCGGGAAAGGAAAGGTGCAGGGTAGAGGGCAGTAACCCTGCGGCTGTTTAAGGTGGCGCTGGAGTACTAAGTAGCCAGAGTAGGATAACAAATTCCATGCCCGTGCGATTGCAATGTTGCCGAAACGGTGCCGCGGGGTGGCGAGCAATTACAGTCCGCACGACTCGGGCAAATTACACGGGGCTCCGTCGCCTAATGCGAGGCAGATGGACAGCGACCGCTCGTATTGAATCATTTCGACAGCTGCGGTACGTCGGAAGGCGTCCCAATTATTCTGCTCAGGCGACGAGGGAAAAACAAAACGAACGAGTCGCAATCGTAAGTGATACAGCGGCAATCTGTAGCGCCGTCCAAATCACACATTCGCATTTGCACGGACACCTAACGCCGCGCGCACCCGCCACCAAGCCGACGATGAAGGTGCCCCGTGTAGCGAAGTGGCAGGGTCTGTAGACGACGGCCACGTTCGATTAGCTGTAGACGCGTCCGCCAAGATACAGAAGCGAACTGGGATGAGTTACGAAAATCTCACGACAACAGCGATCGCGAAGGAAGGGAGGTATAGTATATATAGTGGAATCCATCTGCCTGACGCGTGTGCCCCGACGACAGGTGGTGTTATTAAATGAGTGTTTTAGAAACAAGGCGCTTAACTTTGCCAAATTACGCTTTATCTTTCATGGTGCACACGTGCCAAAAGCTCTCTGCCGGGTCCCGCTTAGTGCCCCGACAGTCAAGCGAGTATAAGAAGCAGCGCGGCGGATGACAGTTCTCCGTTCGAAAAGCGATAGAGTGGTGAACCCGGTCTGGTAGCGCTCACCATTCACGCTACACGGGGCAACAGGACGGCGACAAGGTACACGTGTACACACCGCGGGCGTGTCTGTGCGCGGCCTTCCTGTGGATGGCTTGGGGCTGCGGTACATGCATCCTGCGGATGTCGACGTATCGTGGAGACGCATGAAGACCGCGCGAATCGCTCCGTTTCATCAGCTGCGTTGTTACCAGACTGGAACGCTCAGGAAACACCGGCCTGCTCACAGTCGGTCTCAATTTAAACTGCTCTCTTTCCGGCACTTTAAGTTACTGGCGTTTCAGTTTCAAATTTTTATAGACCCCGGGTAATCGCTGCAAGCCTGTACCCATCGATTTGAACCAGCGGCCTCTCTTTCTTCTTCCTGAATGACACCTCGACCAAGACGGAAGGGACGGGAGAGGCTCAGCTGCGTGAATTACGCAGTCAAGTTGTAAGCGCGCGGGAAGCTGTACGAAATGAGGAGCACGCCGGAGAATGGAGAGCGGCGGTACGCGCATGGCTGGCGCCAGCTGTAGATCCATACATACATTTCCGTGCAGTTTCGAGCAGTGCCATGCAGCTGCTGTTATCGCCATTCCGCGTCGAAACCCTGGGCGAGCGACAGACGGGAACAGAAGCGAGCACCCGCTTGCCTTCCTTCGAGTTGCCATCTGACATTGGGCAGGCCACAGTGGAAATTAATTGGCGCCGCATCTCGTTATAAACACCGCGGCGGTTTCCCCTCCGATTTCCCAGGTCGCCAACCCAACGAGTAAGAATTTAACCGAGCTCTCATAACGGCAAAGAAGAGTTCAGTCGGGACGACCGGGAAGATTTCCAGGAGGAGATCTCAAACGCACCGTTAGGGGGCAATCCTGAGACGTTGCGAGCGTTGGCAAACAAACAATTACGCCGACAACTACAGCGCAGAGGAGAAATACGTGCGCAATTAGCCGGCGGTATCCCAGGTAGCGTCATTTGTTTCACGTGGCCGAACGAAGAAGACGAGCGCTGCGCCGGTCACCGCTCCTTCCTCGGCGCGCGTCCCCCGCCCGTAATTTGACCGGGGCGGCGAGGGAATAAAGGGGCGTAAGCGCCGCTCTGTCGGGAAACCAAGAGGGCGGCGTGTCGCGTGCGTGCATCATCATCGTGGACGCGCGTAACGACTCGGTTAAGGCCCAGCCCCGACCGGCCCGGGGACAACACACACACGCGGGGCAGCGGCAACAAGCGCGGCCTGCGAATGACCCCGCGCACGCAACGGCGGGAGGAGGGCGCAGCACGCGATGCCGAGCAGAATCAAGCGAGCGCGACCTGGCGCACAGACGACGTCTCGCGGACCGCCACGGCGTAGCGGTCTTGCCGGGGCTGTGTGAACGGCCGCGGGCACACCGAACGCATCCGCCTCGGCGCCACTTCCGCGTGGCGCATCATTAAGACGCGCGCCAGATTGATACACGCCTCCGCGTGCCACGGCCGCCCATCACCGAACCAAGTGAACTAAAGCTGAACGCGACGCGAGCGCCTCCAGCGGCGCGGTGCCTCTTCGTTTTCCTGACAACAGTGAGCGCCGACGCGGTCCGAGTGCGACCGAAGGCTCTCTCTGGAGTTCTACTCTGCTTCGCTTGGGGCTCGAGCAGGTACAGTACAGCGAGGGGCAAAAAAAAAAAAATAACGGACTGATCAATTCCTGCAGCCACAGACGTCGACCTCCAATCTATGCTTGCCTCGAATGTTCGGAGAGGGAAAAAAAATTAGAAGAAACGTCCACAGCGGAGGCGCTCCTTAAATAAATAAATAAATAATTGGTTTTGGGGGAAAGGAAATGGCGCAGTATCTGTCTCATATATCGTTGGACACCTGAACCGCGCCGTAAGGGAAGGGATAAAGGAGGGAGGCTCCTTACAACTATTTTCATTTCTGGTCAATCCCAGTAGCAATTAAGTGTCGGTACGTCGGCGACGGCCCGTCCGGACAAAACAGAAACGCAGACAACGAAGAACGCGCGCCCGAACAATACCGAAGTGCAGTTTTGTTTCTCATTACCATGTCTTCAAGTGTATAGGTACTATAACCCTCCCATCCAATCCGCAGGATTTCAATAAACGAAGGGGTACATAGTTTTTGTCTCTGTTCTCCGTTAGTTTGCAGCATATGTCCGAACGATAGCGCTGGATGAAATACTAAAGAAAAAGTACAGCCGATTTAGCTTACTTGGCCAAATGGCAAATATGTGCGCTGCACGTCCTGTTGCGCGCATCAATGCGTGCACCAAGACTATGTACAGCAGGCGGTGTCAACTATCAGTTCTAAAAAAAAAAAAAAGACATTGGTGCTTTTCGATTTAAGTACGCCGCGATGCCACGCTTGCGAATGAGTGTGCGCTGTGACTTGATACTCATGAACTGACGACACAGCAAAGGCATAGCGTATACGTGTTCGCGAAGAACGCTGCTCGCTGTTGGAACGACAAAGACTTGGATGATCACCCCAAGCGTCACGGCCCGTTAGTCCCAGCGCCCTCTGCGCTGCGCGCCGATCACCGAACAATTGAGCGTAGCCGCAGGAGACGCTGTTCGAGCGGGCGTCCAGCCCGAAAAACGAGGGGCCCGTGTGCCATTTCCGCACAAAAACAGGAGAGACACGATGAGGTTGCTGTCAGAACCTATATATATGCAAGATTTCTCGACCAGTACAGAAACCGCTTGTCCTGTGCTATGTGTATACTTGTTCGTTTGCGCTGAATTCACCTAAAAGTGACCACTTGATAGTTCAACCTAAGGAAATGCCAACAAGAAAAAGAACCAAACTTTTACTTTTTTTTTCGAAGGTCAGTGTAAAATGCGCATAAAATTTGCATGCACGCGCGCAAAGCAGATTTTTCGCGGGAAGTCATGTAGGGTCATTTAAGCAGCCAGTCGCGCGATGTGATGGGAGGGACAGGCCACTTGTTCCTGCTAAGCCGTACGACTCCAAATTGGCCCAACACGGTGAGGGGAAAAGGGTGCTCAGCCAACGCAAATTACATGAGGCATTGGCTTAGTTCTGTAGTTTAACCTCCATCTGTGCATCAACTACAAGGGTGCAAGTGGTACCTTCCATCGTCCCGATTCGTTTGGACACTGTCCCGCTTCCAGCAGTCTGTCGCTGCTCGGGAGTAACGCTCTCCGAACGCTGGTCAGCTCGCGGCGCACGCGCAGAAAGCGCGGCACTTTTTCTCATCTCTGCCCAATCCGAAGACACTCGGCAGCTTGATATAAGACACTACAATGATGGCGGAATCAATAGATAGCGGTCACGCGCCGGATACAATGGATTTGCCGCTGGTCATAAGACGAGCCCAGTACGCTCGGCACTACGGCATATCGGCACTACCATGGGCCTTTTATACAAGGAGCTGTGGTAGTACTAATAAATACAGCCTGGGGAGGGGGGAGATGACTTTCGGTACATCCACGAAAATGAAATCAGACCGGCGTGAGAAACAGTTGAAAATAGTGGCGCAAAAGTCCTCTCCTTGATTTAACCAGCCACTGCACGAATTCCTTTCCGCGTAGAATGTATTGTTATCATCATTTCCTGGACGTCTGCGCGCAGATGACAGTAGCAGTCCGAATAAAAGACACACCGAGAGGCAGAGAAGGAGAGAATCCGAAGAGTAGGCGGCGAAAGGTTGCCGGCACCGACGAGCTACTGATCGATTAAGGCTTTATACACAGCCACCAAGGCCAGGCTCTCCCCGCCTTTTACCGCAAGCGAAATCTCAGGCTCTCGGGGCGTCCCTACTTCTGGCCGCATGTCTTTGCCCAGCCACAAGTGAATAAGTTAGCAGCTTTGTGCCCATAGCACGAAGCCCCCGAGGCGTCGGAGGCGACGAAAGTAGTCGCATCGGCCCTTCTTCACAACCTGTCCCTTATCAGAGTGGGAGAAAGTGGCCACGCGCCTCCCGTGTGGCCACCCCAGAAGCAGCCAAAAACAAACACAATCCGGCCACAATCCGGTCCCAGAAACAGAGCCGACATTCGTTGCACGCGGGGAGGCAGGCCCGTCTCCGCTGGCGGCGGTTTTGCATCTGCCTTGCAAGGGCGGCGCGGAGCTTCTGGAAGGAATCGCGCCAGGTCACAAGAAGGGGGAGAGGGGGGAAGGAAGAGAGAGAGAGAGAGACTGCGCGCGGCGGCCGCAATCCCGCTCGCGCCGTAAGATACGATCGGCGCTGCCTTCGGCGTCGCGCGGCGATCCTCCTCGATGTTCGGCTGGATAGGTGCGGCGGGGCTTATCTCCTCGATACGTCCACCCCGCCCCGTCCCAGAAAGCGATAGCAACGCACCGACTAATTACGACGCAGCGTCAGATCGGCAGCCCGCGAGTGGTCGAAACGGTGCCCTCTATCCGAAACAGGTCGCGATGCCTGACAGATTGCGGGGAGCCGCGCGATTTGCCAGCACCGAACCGCCGTCCCGTCGAACGAAATGCGCGAGCGCCGCCTCCGTGCCCCGGCTGCGTGCACGGGAATGCCGAACACGTTCGTGTGGCCGGGCTGTTCCTTGTTTGGCGCTTCTCGGGGGCCGCACAAACGAATCAGGGCAACCACACTTCCTGGTGATCCGGACCGAATTTCTGACAGCCCAGTGCCAACCGTCAAGAAAGTGTGCACACAATTATTTCAGCCGCTGCTCCGTTTGCAGAACGCTTTTACACTAAGTTACGATGGAGCCGGAGACATTCCTGTGAAATCTGAGGAGAGTGAACGCACCCTTGGACTTCGTCTCTCGCACCGTGTACCCCGTGGGCTCCCGAACTGATCGGCGATCAGTGTCGCGATCACTCTTGTAGCTTTTAGAAGACACTGCCCTTATGGAACAGTGACAGAGACGCAGTCACTTAAATCAGTGACCCGCCTGCACAGACTTTGCCAAAAATATACAGAGGTTTGCTTCTAAGCTGTGTAGCGGGGCTCTTAAGCACATTTGACAGTCCCAAGCTTGGGAAGGTTGAGGACTTACAAGCTCCTCCCGCCTTCGTGAGATTAGGGTCCCTGAGTGTGCAAAAGCAGCCGCGCTGCAGGGCTCAGAAGCAGACCCCTTGGGCTGTACACTTTTGACAAAACTGCACATTTCCACCACCAGCACCGCCCGCTAAGTTCGTGAAATGGCCGATATATATATGACAAGATAAAGGAAATGAGGGACTCGTTTTTGACAAATTTACGAAGGGAGCCAACAGTCACCGAAACCAGGTGCATAGGGGTATGTTTAATTTTTTTTAATGTGTGGTGCTAATCAGTGGGATAATAATACTTTGGTTAATCTATCGCTTAAAGAAAATTACTTATAAAGCAGCAGAAAAAACAACCATGCCGCCGGTGGGATCCAAACCTTTATATATCTGCTGCTTTATAAGTAATTTTCTTTAAGCGATAGATAAACCAAAGTATTATTATCCCACTGATTAGCACAACACATTAAAAAAAATTAAACATTCCCCTATGCACCTGGTTTCGGTGACTGTTGGCTCCCTTCATGTGTATATATATATATATATATATATATATATATATATATATATATATATATATATATATATATATATATATATATATATATATATATATATATATATATATATATATATATATATATATATCGGACTATAGTCCTGTCCACACAGATAGCTGAGTACCTCTTTCTCGTCGCTTCCAATGAGGTTTGATCGCGTACACCTTCCATGAGCTGTAATTGAATATGATGGCAAATAATGTTCCAGAACTCAGGCACACTGAACGACGCTCTGCATATATACGTGCATAATTTTTGCCCATATTTAGTGGACTTCAGTTAACAGGATTACTGACAGTATCTTGGGCATATAAAAAGAAAAGGGCAAAAATAAACCTCTCCCGGCCTACGTCAACGGCACTAGGCTAGCTGGGTCTGGTGGGCAAGCATGCGGCTTCCCACAGCGTGGTGCAGCAGGTACCGCGTTTATCGACGTGGCTCTAATCGGGAGAAGAAAGGCCCGCTTTCACATGCATGCGATTTTCGCCAGCGACGCGGCTAATTGTGTCGGTCTGCGATTGGGGAGGGCCGTCGGTGTAGCCGCAGACCGCTTGCGATTAGTTTCCGTCCGGTTGCAATACAATCGCAGCGTTGGTGTGCCCGCTCTGCGACTGACCAATGGGGAGCGCCGAGACGGCGTGCGACGCGCATGGGGTCACGTGGGAGCTGTTGCCGCGGCGGAAGCAATACTGCTTATTCAAATCAAAACACACGAAATAATGCCTTGCATCAAAAAGTACGCCGGTTATAACACCCTGAACACATTCCGTGTAGCGTTTCTGTCGCGTTTAATCATGGGGTGCCTATGAGAACATCATGCAACCTTGCGCGCCCCTCCGACCGAATGCGATGGATAGACGCGTTGCATGAGAAAGCACCGACCGAAAATCGCACTGCGAAGTCACCGACTACGCCGAATATTTTCGCTCTAGTCGCAGCATGTGAAACGGGCCAAAGGCGGTGTGGCAACGCGCGACACGGGCATAACCGGTTAAGAGGCGAAAATGGGCGCTTTTTTGCCCAGCAGACCACGCCCGCACCTTCCATGTCACGTTGTTTACAATAGGCAGAGGTCAGCCATTTAATTACTTGCGCCGGAGCACATTGCACAACACGACTACTGCAAGTGAGACAGAAAAGAAAACGCGGGCCGGTTAACCGCGAGATTTCAGTTGGCACCTAGCTGTCGGGGAAGAGGGATGGCGTAGAGACGATCGGGGGCCAACGAACACCCCCCTCCGGACAGGAAGAGTATAGAAGGTGTTGCTCCAACTTGCCGCACTGGCAGCGCTCATCACTGGCCGTGGCTTCAGAAGTGCCATCAAGGTCAACGCCCTTTTAGCCGGAGTGAGCGGCGCACCACTGAGTTTTCGCCACTAAATGCGCCTCGGCAATCATTCAAAATATACGCATTTTTCTTGCAGCCTGCCGCTCCAACCAGGGATATCAAGAAATATTGCTCGCATAGCACAAACAAACAAAAAAAAAACAAAAGAAAAAACCTCGTCAGTGGTGGTTCATATGCACGTGGTTCACGGGTGCCCTTCATTCCTGCGGTGGGGACTGGGGCGGGCCCGCGGTGGTGCATACATTCATAGCGGCGCCTCCGCGCATGTACAGCCTGTAGCGCCTATTCCTTATTTTCCTCATTTATTTCTATATTTCGGTCATCATTCCGAACAGCGGCACGGTCCAGAGCTTGCAGGAGCAGCAGAGAACGGCGCGCGTATTCCACAGTAGACGGCCCGAAAAGCATGCGGGCGTCCCCGGCCGACACCCGCTCTCCTCAGAAACTGCATCGTTAGGCCGCCTTGTCGCGCACACACGTGTCGGCACTTAAAACGAGCCGCCGAGGCCAGACCTGAGGTGTGTAGCTGGCCCATAGGGGGCGATGAGGGGGTCAATGACGGCTGCGCCAAATGAAGGCGAGCGCACAGAAATGGGCTCAAGCGGGGACAACGGGAGCGGGGAAAAAAAAAGAACAGGCCACTGGGAGAAAAGCTACAAATATCACGCAGCTCCACTACGATGGACTTTTTTTTCTCCCCTTGCCTCCGCTTCGATTGAGCGCGTGCGCGGCCTTGCAGCAGCAGCAGCGGCGGGATGAAAGATCCAGAGCAGCGCAGTCCATTGGCGGCGCTGAGGAGGACCGGGAGGGGGGCGACCCACTGACGAAGGCCGGCCGAAAGGAAGAGGGAAAAAGCAGCCTCCATTAGAGGGAAGCCCGTTCGACGACTTCAAATTGGCCCCGGCGCGCAAATAATAAGGGCGCCAATCGTACATACGCGGGCCAGCAACACCTCTCCACCGCGCGCTTCGCGATACCGTCGGTGGCCAGACCTCGATGGCGGGAAGCCCACGTGCAAAAATAATCGCGCGCCCGCAACGCCGCCGCTCGGCGTGTCCCGCGTCGGCCAGCCGAAACGCCCGAGATACGCATCTCCGGTATCAATTAGGCAGCGCCAGCCGCGGCCACAGATTGATTCCCTCGGCGCGGAGTAGCAAACACCGCGCTTATCTGCGGTCCCCTCCGGAGGAGGCTCGCCGCCTCTTCCCGGTCAGAACGCCGGGCCCGCGGGATGGCGCTGCCGAAAGTGCGGACTGCGTACGCCCTGCGTGCCACGCACGAGGAAAGGGGCTCGTGTCATTTCCCTCGACGGCGCCGCGCCCGCAGCGAAGACCGCGCTCGTGTTGTTGCCTGGAGCGAGAGCGAATGGCGGAACCTCGCACGCGAGAAAGCGCTTTGGAACTGCGCGGCAAGGCCAGCAACTTCGAGATCAAAGAACAAAAAAAAAATTAAAATGACGGTCGATTTGCGTTGTTAGGCCAAATGCGAATTAGGAGCGCCAGCAGTTCGCTTTTCACTTTGGTTCCGGTGTTCGGACCCTGCTCACGGATGGAAGTTGTTCGGATAGCGTTAATGGGTTAATGCTCATATATGAAGAAATGGTAATTCTCTATTTTGCATTCATAGATCTATTTGGGTCCTCATACCGTTCCTGGCGCAGTGGTGCAGCGGTTAAGCGGTGCGCCACTGCCCTGCGAGGGCAGGTGCTGCCGCCGGTGGGGGCTTGTGCGACCCAGGTTGCTCTTCCAGAGCGACCACTGGCGACCAATCATTAATTTAACTGGCACCTGCCACGCTGGTATATATATATATATATATATATATATATATATATATATATATATATATATATATATATATATATATATATATATATATGTGTGTGTGTGTGTGTGTGTGTGTGTGTGTGTGTGTGTGTGTGTGTGTGTGTGTGTGTGTGTGTGTGTGTGTGTTTTCTGCTACTTTACAAGTAATTTTCTTTAAGCCACAGATTAATCGAAGTATAATTCTCCCATTGATCAGCACTACAAATTGAAAAATAGAAACATTCGCCTATACGCCTAGGTTTCGGTGACTGTTGGCCTCCTTAACATGTTTGTCAAACGAGCCCCTCGTTTCATTCGCCTTGTCTGATATATATATATATATATATATATATATATATATATATATATATATATATATATATATATATATATATATATATATATATATATATATATATATATATTATACTACGGAACTATATACTACGGTACTACGGAACGAATCGCAGCGTCCCGACCTGCGGGCCGGATTTCACGTGACCATCTCTATATACGGCTACGCGACTTGGGGCTCGCCCGGGGCAAGGGGATTCCATTTCACCGAGCCACGTGACACGCCCCGCGACCTAGAACCTTCGTACGCATTCCGCTATGTACAACTACACGCGATCGCCCCCCATTCTCGCGCTCTTGAAGCTGGCGAAAAAAAAAAAAAAAAGCTCGGAATAAAATCCAGCCGCCGGCTGTTGTGATGCCACAGAAAGTAAGGAGGTAAAGAAGAAACAGGCCCACGGCAGAGGAGCCGGAACGCAATCGACATTCACACCTGCAGCAGGCACCGCTACACACCGCGTCGTTGGCGGTCTGAGGAAAACACGGGGCGCCAGAAGGGAGCGCGGACGAAGGGCGCCCGGAGATTAAAAGAAGAAGAAGAAGAAAAAAACAACCCACACGTAGATGCGCACATATAAAGTAATGAATGCATGAAATCAAAAATGGCGCTCGTATCAGGACGGAGAAGTGCGGCCAGGCCACACACGTGCCCGAGTTGCGAGAGGCCGCGTAATTGCGCTGCTGCGCGGCAGCCGGACAGCAGTCCGCAAATGCACGGGCGGCGGAGCGCAGGGACGCTCGGGACAAGATTAATGAATAGCTAATTGTCGGAAGAAAATGTCGCGCCGGCGTTGCACGGATGGAATCGGAAGCGATTGCGATCTAATTTATTTGATCGCGCTATGATTGATGACATGCGTGTCTGCCGAGAGTAAAATAAACAGCGCCGCTGAAGGCGCCCACAGTTGGCTCCGCTCTCATTTCTAATTAATGGAGCAGTGCGGCACGAGTGGGTCCGGGGCCGCGTAGGCAACCCGCTTCTTTCGGCGAGTGATCCGCGAGTCCGCGTATAGCAGTCCCAGGGAAGGCGACAGCGGCTGCTGCAGGCCCCCACCGCCGACAGTCTCCTCGGCGGACGGCGCGCGCACGGGCGGGAGAAGAATGGCCCGCGAAACACTTTGCGCGCGAACGCTCGGCTCCGGTGTACGGTCGGCGCGGGACAGACTAATTATCTCCAGCTGTCGACGCTAAGTGCCGCGCAGCTGCAACAACAAAACCCGTCCGTCGGCAGCCTCACTGGAATAAAAGGTAATTTCCCTGGGCGTCATCGGCCGTCAGCGGGAGGACTGCTGTGTAACGGGGGAGAATTTACTGGTTGCGGTAGGAAACAAATGAGGAAAAAGGCCGCCGACGTGCACGGCCCGCCAGGAAAATTGATGGCGCAGAGCGCGGGCAATAAACTAGTTGGTTGCGCTCCTCGCTTGGCGCGTTGTCACTTCAGGAGCGGATTTGCGGAGCCACGAAGACGCGGGATTCTTCCTTGACCCCCCCCTCTCTCTCTCGTTGTCTTGTTTCAACTGGAGATATTGGATGAAACGTCCCTCCGAATGCTGTACACCGAGAATAAGCGTAAAAATCGACAATTTCTGAATTAAAACTTCCGAGTAGTTCTTCCAAGGTTTCTCCAGCAATGGAGATTAGATTCAAAGCTGAAGCGCTTTGGTGGGGGTAAGGGGTGGGTGGGGGGGGGGGGGGGGGGGGGGGGCTGCCCGCTCTGAAGAAGCCACCTCCAAATGGCGCCGTAACAGCAATGCGCGAAAGCACGAATAGCTGCAGTGCCACAACTGCAGTGCTTTACTCACTGAAAAAAAAAAACAAGAACAGAAAAACAGAAAAAGCTAACATTTTAGCGGCACTCTAGTACCCTAATAGCGCCATTACATATGAATTTTGTGCACAAGAGTCTGCTGGTCCCTAAATCTCTCACGCACATTCAACACATCCGCGAGACAAAAAAAAATCATTAAGTTTACGTATTATGTGCTTGAAAACATCCCAAAATGCGCGAGTACACGCAAACAACAGTGTTTCAGCTTATAATTTTAGAAACCGTCACTATTAACCTGCCGCCCTGCCTAAGTTGGACGGCAGTCGATATTCTACCCAAGTGAAAAATACCGGGGCAACGAAGGGGCAATAGGTCAGACCCATTGAGAAGCGGAAACCTCCGCTTTATTTCCATTACCTACTTCTTTGACCTCCACTGCCAAGGGCTGCGGACGTTGCTGGCGGAGTTACCGCGGTGGCCTTCGGTTCTGCAGCGCCGGTGCCTCCTCGCTCAGCGCTCCTGGCGGCACCGCCGGAGGCCAGTGGTCATCCTAAAAGCTTGCCCTGATGTTGCGCAGTCAAGGTGTAAACAACCCAAACAGTTTACACAAGTGGAGTCTGAAGTTCAGACAGGGCTGGTTGGCAGGAATTCCTTTCAGCAAACCGCGGAACAAGCCACCGACGCAGAAAAGAAAAACCGGATGTTCGGCGAGCGTGCTGTTCCGTTTCTTCGTGCCCCTCGTGTGTTCATCGCGCTTCTCGTGCGGAGCGGAGCGCGAGGAAGTACAGACGTCCCTCCTCCACAGCGACGGTCGTGCCCTTTTAATGCTGCCCACAGTGAAGCGCTGACGCAAAAGCGCGGCTTCTGTCCTTCGGGCCAGGCGCAGTAAATCGGCCGCCGCAAAGGTGCTGCCCAACTAGGCGGGCTCCGCGCGCGAAGACGAACCATCCCGAGGAAAGCTGCGATTCGTGGGAAATCGAATAACGCCGCCTCTCAGAACGGGTCAGACTGGCCGCCCAACCTTATACACACGCCGCGGTCTTGTCAAACGGGCTTCTCATTAACGCTGCGGTCGGCACAAGGCGATCTCCCCCCCCTTTCACGCCGAAATGGGCAATTTTCGAGGCGCTATCGATGAGGGGTATCACGCCCTCCGGACGGCATCGGACGTCCACGGTGGGGAAAGGGTTCCTGTAAATACAGCGCGCTACATTAATAAATTAACCGACCAGAGGCGCTTTGTTTTCTCCGTTCGAGCTCGTTATCGGTTACGCGGATAGCTACGCGCCTTCCGCCAGCCATCCGAGAGCAATCAGCGAGCCATGCGTGAAAGGGTTGAGGACGCGCAATGAAAGTCAATTACAGCGCGTCCCGTCCGCGAGCTGTCGGACGGCCTGTTTGGAAGACAAATTTCCCCCGAAAAAATCGACATCGCCGCTGAACCCCCCCCCCCCCCCCCCCCCCCCCCCTCGGAAGTGACGTGGCTATGCGGCGCCTATTATGGCGCGCGTGAGCTGGATGAAATGGAACCAGCGAGAAAATTAGTACAGGGCCGCGCGGCTACTTCAAAGAATGGCGTACCCGTGCAGCACACCGGGGACCTCCAAGGAGCGTCGGGGAGCGCGTCATATGTACACATATCAGGTGCTAGCACTGTATTCCCGTCCCGTTTTTTTTTTTAGTGCTCACTCTTTAATAAGCGCACGACTGCACTTCCTCTCCCGTTCATCGTCGTCCTCTTCCTTTCCTCTTACGCATCTCTCTGATAGGAGCCGGCAAACGGGCTCACTCAACGACCTATGGGTCAGGTAGCCGCGGTAGTTTTAAAATTTGCTTTTCCGAGAAAAGGTGTGTGCAGGGATTGGAATTTACGGCGTATATATCAACAAACGCATGGAATGACACGTCGATATCAAGGTTAGGAATCTTTTATACAAAAAACAAAACGAATTCAGAGTCTCCCTGCTAAGCTTCGCTCTATGTTTACTGAGGATGAATAACTGATTTTACTTATCCTGGGATTTCATTTTTCGGACCACTCTGTTTTGCTTCTGTTCTTCACTGATCAAGTGTTTTCATTTTCTTTTGTTTGACTGTATGAATTGATTGCTGTTGACCAAACGCTGCTCATTAAGTGGGGCGACGGACTCGTCAAGCCGCCTATTAACGGCTTTTTTCCGTCGTCCTCCATCTGTGTACTGCACATGGTGGAAATAAAGTCTTCTTCTTCTTCTTCTTCTTCTTCTTCTTCTTCTTCTTCTTCTTCTTCTTCTTCTTCTTCTTCTTCTTCTTCTTCTTCTTCTTCTTCTTCTTCTTCCCTACAGCCGACTGCATCCGTGGAAGGCGGGTTAACCCCAAAGGAATGAAAAGTAAATGAGAAAATGGTGTAATGAACCACCACAGGGAGTCATCTGGAGGTTAAATAAGGACGGAGAGAGATAAATAAACATACTAATAGTTTGCTGATAATGATTAACAGGCACCGCATAGCAAACGCAACCTTGGCAATAAGGGTCAGTTATCGGGTGGCGTTGAGGAGGAGGAACAGGGAGGGAACCAGTTTATTTCATTCGCAGATTAGGCGTCCAGGGCGTCCATAGCTTCGCGCACCAAATACAGTTTGGTCGTCTCATTAAGGGTCGCCGGGCTG
Source organism: Amblyomma americanum (assembly GCF_052857255.1). Taxonomy (NCBI): domain Eukaryota; kingdom Metazoa; phylum Arthropoda; class Arachnida; order Ixodida; family Ixodidae; genus Amblyomma; species Amblyomma americanum. Next base: position 240,855,021 of record NC_135497.1, read on the forward strand.
CCTCAGTCAATAAGAGCGTGAGATACAATTTCTGTAATGGGGGGTGTGAAAAGGTGGCCTCATTAATATTTCCTGGGTTTACCATTGAACACAAATAAAACGCTCGTTACGATGTGAACTATACTAAGTTCGCCCGACACAAATAAATTATAGAAAGAGCTGAGAAACAGCTCGATACGTGCACAACTTATTACAGTGACACACGTTTGCCAATAAGTAATTGACAGAGCGATGCCACACAGAGTTCACGTTTCGGCGCCAAGTATTCTAGAGGGCATCGCGCCTTTGGGACAAAACCTTCAAAGAAAATAATAAGCCATGTAGGGCAGTATCAATATGAAAGTAGTACTGGAAACGTGCTGAGCCCGCTGGACATCATACCTTAAAGTGGTTGACTGGGAGACTGCTGACTCCCGAGATGTAATCACCGCTATAAATGGACAACCTCTATCTTCATAGACACCGCACAGTCCATTAATCTTCCCACATTTAGTCTACATTTACTACTTTCAAATAATGATAAGGCGCACCCATCTTGTTGCACAAACAGCCTTGCAGATATTTATGAGATGGGTGGACCGTAAAATTGGCAGCTAGAGAAGTGCACCAGTTGCAGGTAACAGGAAGGGAATTTTTTTTTCTTTTAAACTGCCTTCGCGGCGGCGTAACCGGTGCCGGTCAAAACTAGCACGGTAGCAGCAGTCTTCTCGCTATACCTATACGCACTGCCTGCCACGTGCTCTTGAATTCAATCGGCCTCCCGGTTAAACACTGCACACCGGCCAACTTCGATGTTTGTGCAATAACAAGTCCGACTAAGCTGACTTTGGTCAAGGTCATTCGTGCAGTTCTTGAGAATAAGCGGACAGTTACTCGCGCACGGTATCGGAAAGAATGCTTACATGGAACAACGTGGTACAGGGTGCAGTAAGGCTGCGGCGCACTTTGGAGACATAAGCTGAGCTTTACTTTCATCAAACGATGCTCACGATGTCTCACGATGCTGCCTAGCCTACCCATTGCCAGGAACTCGGGACAGCCCCAGCCAGTGCAGCTAAGCCTAGCTGCCAATCACAAATCACATTCTGCTCCGCAACCATTCACTCGTTCATTCTCTTTCTTTACTTCTCACGTCGCGGACTATGTCAACGCGCTATTTTTGAGTGTACAAACCAATGCGCCACGACGTGGTAACCAAGGGAACTAGATGTGCTTGCCTCGAATTCCTGGTAATAGAGAAAAGCTGGTTTGACACCCTCCCCATATCGGCAGAGTTGCAGAACCGAAACGATGCACATAGACTACAACAAACCATTAAACAGTGAGCACACAGTATAGCAGGTGTTTCAGGGAAGATCTTAAGTAATTATCAAAAATAGGTTTTGCCGCCTGTGTTTGCGAAGCTTTTGAAAAAAAAACCCACTGCGCCGAAAAGAAAGGTGCATCTGCAGCATTTCATCATCATCATCATCATCATCATCAGCCTGACTACGGCCACTGCATAGCAAAGGCCTCTCCTATGTCTCTCCAGTTAACCCTGTCCTTTGCCAGCTGCGGCAGCATTTAGAAGAGATGATAATCTCGTGGTCTCAGGAGCAGTTTTGGGTTCCAGTGGCTAGCTGCATTTTGTAGCTCTCGAGCGGCCGTTGCCAAAAACAAAAAATGATTTATTCAGGAAATCTTGTTTTCTCGGTTACGGTGAACTTTGTTGCTGCGGTGAACGTATCAACGTGAATTGGTATTAACGACGCATACCACTGAAACGCAAATAGTTTGCTGTCTCCAATGGGCTAAAATTTGTTTTTCTAGCTCAAGCGGGGGAGCCACAACGATCGCGCAGCCACTGTTAATCATAGCCAGTGGGTGCTGCCAGCGCGGGACCAGCCGCCTTAAGGACATGGCGTCAGGAGTATTTCTTATTTAAACTCTGTACAAAGCTCGTAGTTACATATCGCGAGAGCTGACGCCACACGTTATTTCATAAATATGTGGCAGCAAACTGCTATTTCTACCTATTAGCCACAGCTTGACTGCAAGGCAATTCATATGCTCTTCGAGGTCATGCTCTGCTGTAAAATAACGCCTCCCGTGACCGCTATAGGGTACAAGAGTATTAATTCACTTGCAATGCTTTCCGTCTTTCCTACAAAAGGTGAGAGCTTTCGATTCACTAGCGTATTTACCGGGTGATTTGTTATGGATATTGGGTTGGTTTGGTTTGATGCGGTTTAACGTCCCAAAGCGACTCAGGCTATGAGGGACGCCGTAGTGAAGGCCTCCGGAAATTTCGACCACCTGGGGTTCTTTATCCTGCACTGACATCGCACAGTACACGGGCCTCTAGAATTTCGCCTCCATCGAAATTCGACCGCCGCGGCCGGGATCGAACACGCGTCTTTCGGGCCAGCAGCCGAGCGCCATAACCACTCACCCACCACGGCGGCTGTTATGGGTATTCGCGCAATTATCTGATGCTCATTAGGATCGACAGTGAGTTTGTTGAGCGATGTTGTACCCTTCTCAAAAGGTGCCAGGCGAAATGGCCAGACACAGCAGTCGGCCGAGGCTATATAGGCATACTGCGCGCAGTGATCATTTACAGCTTCTGGTAATGCGATTAAAGATGCCGAGAAAACTTCCCACTTTCGACGCCGAGTTTATGTGCACAAATTAATACACTAAAGGCGTTTCGCCAAGAGACACAAGGGCTCCCACTCCAGAAAAGGACCGCAGCTTTTACACAGATGTTCCTAGAATTATGCCGGAATAACCTGCGTACGTTATGAACATAGCCCACTTATATGGCACCTATTACTAGACGTTTTTAGCATATCGGAGACGTATACTGATTTACCGCATCCACGCCAGACGTTTTCACATGCCAGACAGCGATTTCTTCCGTGCGGTACCGTTGAGCAAAAACTGACTCACACGAGGTCGCCGCCATCGAGAAACAAGCGCGAGGTCATCGTTGAATTTTAAAACAAGCACGATTATACCTAGGCTGCGCCCAGAAGCAGTGATCCGTATCGCCGCCATGCTGGATAAACTGAGGCGCGCGCCCCTTCTAGGTCGCCAAAATCACCAATACTCTCCATCTTGACCAACAACGACAGGTCTTGTATATAGGTTCTAGTGTACATGTCCTAAATATATTCGCGCGCAAAGTTGACACCACTGATCTAGTGCACCCTGCATCCCGGGACGCCGGCGCTGTTCTGCAGCGAAATGTAGACAGGCTATTTGAGGAGGGGGGGGGGGGGGGGGGGTGCCTTGATGCGCGCGCCCCCGCTTAGCCCAAGGCTGCTGCCCTGAAATCCATAAGCATATGTTTCTCTGTGTATGGCACAAAACATAGCATAGCTCAGTTCTGATGCTAGCAGTATACCTGCTTGAACATCAGTGCAGTCATTAAAGCACACCTTCAATAAATTCAGGTTGCATTCAAGAAGCGAACCTGAATTCAGTAGGTTAATGAGCAAGCGACTAAAAACGCATCGTTTCGCCATGTTTCAGCTCAGCTAATAATCAGTTTATTTTTGCTGTAAAATTCAGCGAGCACCTGTTCATTATTCTAAGTATGTTATATGGCTAGCTTGTATATTGGTATACCGGTTGTCCCAGCTAACTTGAGCCAAGGGTTAAAAAATAAATTATCAGAGAGAGGCGAGTGAAACCAAATGCATATTGCTGACAGCCGTCTCACGCACCACAGGTAATTTTTTCACAATTAATTAGGTTTGATTATCTAAATTTAAAAAAATTAACATTAAAAACAAATTCGATTTGAAGAGTTGTCGAGCACCTTCAGAAACCCCCATTCCACCATTTACGATAAGGAAACCCTCACGTGTGTCTTTTTTTCCCAGCTCCAAAGAAAGCCCGCGAAATGCAGAAATAAACCAAGCGACTAACGCATTCGCGCGCCACGATCGTGCTGCTGTCGAGTGTGGTTTGATCAAACGAAATCCCCTGCAGCCTTGACTCGACGGCTCCGCAGCGGCGGCAGGCCGATATGTTGGCGGTGGCAACTTGCACCGTCACGTGTGCCAGTTGGCTGACGGGGACGAGAAACCATCTTTTAGTATTGACAATTTCCGCAATTACGATTACGAGCACTAGATCACCATACCCACACGATATTCTCAAATGTCGCTTCATTTAGTGTCGCTTCACTTATAAGCGTTTAATTGAAAACAAAAAATAGTCATGGGACATCAATTGCTGCCCCTATCTAAACACAAGAGTAGACATTTGGGCTAGTTGTTGTGGGTTCAACTTAAGAAACAAAGCAAAGGACGGGACAAGAAAGAGACAACAGGACGAGCGCCGAGACAACAGCGCTCGTCAGCGCTCTTCCTGCTGAGTCTTTCTTGTACCGTCCTTTGTGCTGTTTTTTTTTAAAGAAGTATATAAACACACGCCAATTAGTATATATGATTTTAATTATACCTACTCTGAAGCGAAAGTGGCTCGCATGCAAACCCCCTCCATAGTCTTGCAAACCGCGGTGGCGGCCATAATGGCAGAGCATCTTAACAACCTATCGCTCTTAGGCAACAACTTGTAACAACGATCTCTTCCGATCGTGCGATTCCAACCGGCACCTTGATGGCCCATGAAAGATGAAACTGAGACTTAAAACATTTCTGCGCCTTTTTTATGAGTGGGGTGCCTTGTAGGAGCGCGAAGTATTGTCTTTGAGCACGTTTCAACGCTGGTTGAATTAAGCAGTTAATTTTGTGCCGCTCACTGTGCAAGCATTATTGGCAGTACACCATGATGGCGCCGTAGAGGGTTAGCACAGACTCCCCTCTGGCTTTTACCCTTAGCGGTAGACAGCCTCCAGGCTCCATTCATGGCCGCTCTTACGGTACAAGATGGCGCAAATGGTAGAACTCAGCAGATCAAAATTTAAATCTATTGAATTTAAAAAACTGCAGCGCAAAGAGACATGACTTTCTGTTCGTCTGCCTGATGCAGCGAAATAGTGGAGCCACTGCGCTGCATCACGTATACTACTGGTTACAGCACGTCCTACAGGCCGCGCCGCACAACTGCTTACAAACATGAGAAGCATGAGAGCTCTTTTTTGTGTTTTTTCTCGGCCTACTCAGCGCACAAGACATAAGTTCGAATAATCTCACGTTAAAATAAAAGGTCTCGTTTAAGATTTGCGGCAATGGCCTGCGAGTCACAACTCAAGTATTTAATTGTTACCGCAGACTGTGCTCGCACACGTAAGCGGGCACTGTACAAAAAATTCACTGTGCCAAAATGCGCAGTGAAGCACGGTTGCCGTTGTCTTTGGGCGGGAAGCCGTTCACCTTCGGCTGCAATCGGTTGCCTTTCCTGAAGTCCACGCGTACAGTCTGCGTCACCCTTGCACAGAGCGCACCAGGAGTGTGCAGCACGCAATAAACATTGAAATTAGAAAGAAGCTCAGGGTTTCCGAGCAAAGTGCTCGTGCCCACCTTGTTTACAGACCCGTGTGGCTCCACTTCTGCGCAAGCACTGCCTCTAAAATCTGGAATATGCGACGAGGTGTCAGTGTTTATGCAGGAAAATTCAGCTCTGCACCAAGGTGACGCAGACTGTGTGTGCTTCGGGCAGCGCGCGTGATGCTGTCAGGTTGAGGAGGCGCATAAAATTAAAAACAATAAATAAAGAGACATTTTATAAAATTACCTGTTTTTCACCTGGTGCTGGAACCTCAAAAAAGGCAGATGATGGGTAGCCATATTTTAAAAACAACATAGTTGGAGAGAGCCATGCTTGTTTGAGATTGTCAAAGTTGAGACGGCTACTCATGTCCAGTAAAGTCTAATTAGAATCGATCTTACTCATTTAACCATATCCAGATTAACCAGCTGCATGTTGCATATTGTCAACAAGAGTGGACAAACAGATATTGTCAGCCCAATTGTTAGATTGCACAGAGCCCATTCGCAGGGTGCCCACTTCAATGGGCATCAGCTTCCATGAAACGCCCATAGATGGCCCCACCATTCCGCTGCCCTTCAGAGCGCAGCCTAGCAGACAGTACCCTCGTTAAGAGCCAGCCGGTGGGACAGGCTCGCAGAGCTCGACTAGAAACTTCAGATAGTAGCTCCTTCGGAGTGAACAAAGAATTTGGACCCTACATCTGTTTGCTTCCCTTTCCCCCAGTGTGGAGTAGCCGGCCAGGGCCACGTTTACATCCGACTCACCTCTCCGCCTTTCTTCTCATTAAAGTTTTCTCTCCCTCTCTCCACAATGAACTGAACGCTGTAGAAGAAAGAAACCTTGTAGAACTCCTTTGCCCAGTTGCTTTTCCGTGTTAGTGCATGTTTTTTTTTCCCACTTATTAATTCCCATAAATATCACGAACAAGAATAACGACCCCATTACGCGATGATGTGGAATGCATTGTCGATTTCTCTTCGTGTCTTTAGCATGCGAGTTTCCAAAATATGAAGAGGAGCTCGTCCACATTTGCGGCACCAGGAGTAACTGCTCTGCGGTGTCAACTGAGATGGTGCACGTGAAATCCGTGGCTATCGCCCGCCACATAGAATGACGCCACAGCGAAATTCCAAGACAAGTCAAGGATGTGTTCACCGATTTGTGAACCGGCGCCAACTGTCCATGCACCGTCAAACGAGGTTGTGCCAAAGCACAGCCGAATACGAGGGCCATACTTTTTAAGTTGCATGGTTTTGTCAAAGCGCGTCGCAGAGAACACGGCTATGCATCCGTCACAGATCGCAAATGCGAACCAGACCCCTGTCTGGTTCGATGTGCCAGAGAGTTCTAGTGTGGACTTCAAGGGTGCCAAAAGCGTCACTGTGCACACGACAGACTCTAAAAGAAAAAGACGTACGGTGATGTTCTGCATCACCGCTGACAGTAGAAAGCTTATGTCGTACGTGGTGATCAAGAGGAAGGCTGTTTTCCGAAGGCGTTAAGGTCCGCATTCAAGCCTGGATGTCGGACCTTGACTGGATAAAGGCTGCGTGGCAGAATCGAACGAGAGGTACACTGCGACACAAGGCCTTTCTCGTCCTCGAAGGTTTTCGGGGACACCCGACTGATCGGGTCAAGGCCCGACTTGCCGTTGAGCGGTCGGACTTGGCTATAATTTCCTGGAGGCATGACGGGGATGCAGCCGCTCGACGTGTGTGTCAACCGCCCACTCAAAGTGAAGTTTAAACGTTCCTACGCCGAGTGGGCGGCCGAGGCCAGCCATTGAATGGCGCCGACTAGGCGACTGGAGAGTGCATCCCCGGGCCTAGTCCAGCTACTCTCAAGTAGCTTTTTGCCCAGCGGAATTTTTCTCTTTTAGAGAAACAGAGTATGTGTATGTATGTATATCTCTCCTACAAGCCTATACACGTAGATTTCGAACGAGTGGTGTTCGTTATCGGCCGACACGGTCTCGAAGAACTTTAAGGTGACCGGCATTTCTAAAGCTGCAAACGGCTCGGAAGATGACCACCTCAGGGAGAGCGTGATGAGGTGACGGCACCGGACAGCAACTAGAGCGAAAGTGGCGAGGTACAGTGAATAAAGGCGTTTGCATCCTGTCGCGTAGCCATTGCGTTACGTGCAGAAGTCACAGCAACGCTGCACTGTTTCCATAGGTATTCTACGATCTGCATTAAGGCCTGACGCGGGTAAAGCCATCGCACAGGGAAAATTTAAAGGGGAGGGGGGGGGGGGGGATAGACTGACGATTACGGCAGTCGGTAATACGAAATTTGAGCGCGGCTCTTCGCACGCCACCTCCCACAGCTGGCAAGTGGCGTGTTACGCTCCTAAACACCCTCCGGGATCTTTCCGTGGGGAGCAGCCTTCCAGGTGGCGTTTCACTCTGCTACTTGGACAGCCTGTTACGCCGATAACGACTACGGCGCGGAAAAATGCGGGTCTTACATGATGAGTAAATGCGGTAATACACAGGCCGAATGAAAGGCATCAAGCGCTTGCTTTTTTTCAATATCGGTCCTGCAAAATGCCCTGATTTTTCAAGCTCGAAACCGAATGACGCTGAGAAAAAGCCTGGTCGCGGAGCACAGGTGGCCAGAACAAGCTGCCGGGCTAGTTGGCTCGAGGTCAATTCGTAGCGGCGCGAAATAACAAACAGGACGAGCATGAAGCGGGGTACACAAGAGAGCGGTCTTGTGAGTCGTCCTCGCGTTGGTCCTCGTGTTGCTTCGCGCTGCTACACAAAAGGTGGACAGGCTCCAGGGTAACACGAACCTCATCAGCCACGATGGTTGACCAACGAAGTTGACGGGGCCATTTACGCAGTCCGAACGCGTCCGCTCCGTTCATAAGGAGTTTTAGAATAGGAATACCCTATCGATTAGGGGGATAGTGGAATAGCGCGGCGCATGCGCAGGACACTGATGTCCCTCGGGTTATTGTCCTGCGCATGCACACTAGCGCCCCACTACAATCCTATACACGTAATCGGTAGGGCACCCCTATTCTAAATCTACCTAATGGTGAAAGGGAGGGGATCGGCAACCTGAACACCATTGTTGAACAGGGATCGCAAGCATCCCCTATTTCAATCTTCAGCGGAAAGCAACGAGACCCGCCGCGGTGGCTCAGTGGTTAGGGCGCTCGACTACTGATCCGGAGTGCCCGGGTTCGAACCCGACCGCGGCGGCTGCGTTTTTATGGAGGAAAAACGCTAAGGCGCCCGTGTGCTGTGCGATGTCAGTGCACGTTAAAGATCCCCAGGTGGTCGAAATTTTTGCGAAGCCCTCCACTACGGCACCTCATTCTTCCTTTCTTCTTTCACTCCCTCCTTTATCCCCTCCCTTACGGCGCGGTTCAGGTGTCCAAAGATATATGAGACAGATACTGCGCCATTTCCTTTCCCCAAAAACCAATTATTATTATTATTAAAGCAACGAAACCTTTTGTAGCGAAAGAAAGAGAATGAGACGCTGTCATCGTGACAGCCATTACTGAAAGCAACCAAGGAGACAAGTAATTCGCGCAAGGCCGAGCACGATACCTTAAAAATGCATCTTCGATACCGATAGCCGATACCTGCAAAAATTGTATTTCCAATAACGACACAAGATACAGAACCGCAATTCATTTTCAATGAAAATATTCGATACTGTGTCGTCGATACTTCGATATATCACTGAAGTCGACAATATTAATGAAGATGGTAATATCATTAGTTAAGAATCTGCGTGGTTTTTGGAATCCGTGTATTCGATATAGCGCAGTTTTTAGAAAGGGTGTAAACAAATCCGGCCACACGGATTTCTTTAGGCTCAAATTTTATTTAACGTCTACCAGCGGCGCAGCTCGTTTCATTTGATTTTGGCATTGGACTGAAGCCATTGTGACGATGAAAAGGTCGTTTCCATAAGCAGCCTTGTAATAATAATAACAGGTTTTGGGGGAAAGGAAATGGCGCAGTATCTGTCTCATATATCGTTGGACACCTGAACCGCGCCGTAAGAGTAGGGATAAAGGAGGGAGTGTAAGAAGAAATGAAGAGAGAGGTGCCGTAGTGGAGGTCTCCGGAATAATTTCCACCACATGGGGATCTTTAACGTGCACTGACATCGCACAGCACACGGGCGCCTTAGCGTTTTTCGTCCATAAAAACGCAGCCGCCGCGGTCGGGTTCGAACCCGGGAACTCGGGATGAGTAGTCGGGCGCCCTAACCACTGAGCCACCGCGGCGGGTATAAGCAGCCTAGCAGAATTTATTTTTTAAGTTAATGTTCTTCATTATCCCGGCCGCGGCGCTCGAATTTCGATGGAGGCGAAATTCTAATGGCCCGTGTACTGTGCGATGTCAGTGCACGTTAAAGAACCCCAGGTGGTCTAAATTTCCGGAGCCCTTCACTACGGCGTCCCTCATAACCTTAGTCGCTTTGGGACGTTAAACCCCCACATACCTTAATGTTCTTCATGCGAAGCGGTCTGCCTGAGAGCATTTTACTGCATACGAATAAACTTGAAACTTTTCCCGATGCCTGTGCTAAAAGGTGCAAATTACATGAGCTACAGTTACTTGCTGAGCACCGTGTTTAACAGACGTTTGAATCTGAACATTCTGCGTTAAAAGCTGGATGGAAAACAGCATAATAATAATAATAATAATAATAATAATAATAATAATAATAATAATAATAATAATAATAATAATAATAATAATAATAATAATAATAATAATAAATAAAATGGCTGAAAATGTTTATTACGCAAAACATATCTTGCTAGTCTCTGTTATTTAGGTGCTATCTTTACTTAACGGTATTAAGCGACAGCATTTGTACAAACCGCTGGTCCAAAAGAGCCTTGCGATGCGGCCGTACTATAACTGCAGACTATAAATAGGGGTTTGAATGTTCGGTTTAAACGGAAAAAGAGCGATAAAAGTAAAACCGAATTCAGTTTTTGAAATTCGGTTTTAACCGAGGAGGGTCAGCATTCACAGCCAGCAGGCATAGCCAGCTGGCTGTTGAGTACGAGTTACACCCGGTCAAAGTTGAAATTATCGAAGTAGGGAAACCATGGGGTCGTGATGCGACGGTGGTATTACTGCATAAGCAGCGCGGTTGTGCAATTTTAAGTAATTCTCCGCTAACTTACACGCCTGTGCAGACCGGGATATAGGACCTCCTCGCCGCCTTCTAGCTGAGCCCCTTTTGTTCACTATCCATCCACATAGAGCACCATCACTATCATCCGCATAGAGCAGTTAGCTGTTTAAGTCGGTTTATCAACTGAATGTAGGACAGACGAAACCGTGGATGGGCGTCACGAAAAAGCATCACGTTCTGGCTACCACGACGATTCAGCGGGAGTTCCATCGCCGCCGTACACACGCAGACCACGTGATGCCCGCCCACTCGCCCAACTCAATACGGCAACACAACGATTACATGTCAGCCTAGTTCAAGTAAGCTTCCACTTGCGTTTTTGTCTGCCGGTGGTCTCGTTTAACCTGCGTTACTTTTTAAATGACGATAGCAATTTCTTCTTCAAGCAAAGCTACAAGTATTATACCCTTTGCACGCTAATTAACAGCAAATAAACTGTTCGTGCTGGGAAAAAACTGCGACAAACTCTAACTGACTTTCGACTGCACATGATTGCCACATCAAATCGCCGAAAAAAGTAATTCGTTCGTCTACAATATTCGCCAAAGAAACCCGAAACTTGCGTTCCGAAATAAACACAGAAAAAAGTACGCCGAATTCTCAAAAAATAAAAACGAAAAGTCCAACCCCTGCCTACCAATGAAGCAAAGAAAAAAAAAAGCTTCTATTGTGTTATATGAAGGTACCTTTTGTCAACGGGTAAGAGTGATGCATAGCCACATCTTCTCGAGGATCCTGGAGGTTTAGTAAATTGAGGTTTCACTAGCACCTCTTGAGGGCTGCCGGCGCTGATGACCCCATTGAACCACGTGTGGAAGAGTGAATGACTTCTGTCGTGCTGACAAAGGAAAGAACAATTGCTCCGCAAGCTCCTGCTCACGACGGCGAGCGTCTTTCTGGCCTTTCATTTTTGTTGGCAGCCGCCGCAGCTTGAAATAGGGTTGTTGTTTCTACCACAGCGATGTGCCTGTGTCCGCCTTCATTCTGTCAACAAGCGTGCAAAGCGCAACATATACGTCTTCTATTTACCAAACAACCAACGTAGGAAGAAAGGAGACGGACCAACCCAACGGTATTGGCATTGTCTCTTCCTAGTTCTAATCCGTCCCTGTTCAGTGTGCTACCGCTTGAGCGAACGCCGATGGCCAAAATTCTGACTCACCGCAGCCTCAAAATCTGCAGCGCGCACGTTTCTTTTTTTTTTTTTTTTTACCGAGTATTATTAAACACTATCTGCTAAAAATGCATTTTCGATACCTATGTTTCTATACTTTCATTTTTGGCAGGAGATAGCTAATACCGATACAAAAAATGTATCGAAAATACATGTATCTTCGATACTGGCCATCCCCATACCTGAATTCGCGCGTTTCGACACAAAAGAGCACGAGCGCCACTTCTCAAAAGCGCGCCATTGGGCAGAACGGGTTTCACGGTCAGGCCGACAGATGGCGCCAGCGGCCCTTCCAGCGCGAACAACTTTCGCGCGCTCCGTTTCCTGTCGCACGCTCCTGGGCCTATCTGCCAGCTGTCTAGGCCAAGTAGCCAAGCCTCCGGCCTCATGCGCGTAGGAGCTGTCTCAGCAATGTCCGGATGGATGGAAAGTGAGGTCAACAGTAATACTTTTTGTACTTGTCGCACGGAAGCGTGTGCGGCGCCTAATGAAATCAAGCTCAGCTTTGTGCGCCCACTGACTCTTTGCCGGAAGATGCGGGTGAGAGAACAGAGAGATGAGAAATGGGGGGGGGGGGGGGGGGGGGGGGGGGGGGGGGTTCTGATGCGATCTTTGTAAGGAGGCGGCTTGAAAAGAGAGAGGGATGCCATTCTTTCTTCAACTCTGCTCCGGAGGGGTAAGGGCGAGAGCTCCTTCCCACCGATTCGGAATGCCGATGCAAAACGAGCTCCGCAACAGGTTTCAGAAGCAAACCCAATGTGATGTATTTTTATAGCTTTTCTGATGCCTAACAATGAAAAGTGCAGGGGCTGGTCCATAAAAGACGGAGGAATGACTCAGCGGAGTAACTGCCTCCTTCTCGACGCCAAGTTCGGCCTTCTTATTTGTAAAAAATAAAAACACAGTAGAATATCCTTCCATTCAGACAAGTTGATTTCTCTGTTTGCATGTGATGTCACAAGCGCTATATAATGAAGCGTTCCACGAAGCTTCCACAGTGCATGTATATCAATAAACGAATTTGACATGTGCGCAAATTTTCAACGTGCTCCTGGAAGACAAACACAAGAACACACAACAAAGCGCCTTGGCCTGTGTTCGTTTCTTGTGTTTGTTTTGCATAGCGCCAGCTCCACCCTAATAACCCCGCCCATTATCCCAGCAACAAGTTTTACCAGCCTAAGGGAACAGACAATATTAATCAGGAGGGCGGGGGGTGTACACGCTCCCTTAATGATACCAGGTTCCCATGCCGGTCTGTGCGCCAGTGCTGGGACAGTGTACGAGCTCAACATTCCCTTGCAATATGCGCATATTGGCATATTGCAAGTACCCAAAAAATCAACGCGGCGACAGGCGGTGAACACGTGTTCTGACGCGTGCCCACGTGAGGCGCCTTTGCTCAGTGAGCGGCACGGATGGCCACTTTTCCTACCATTGAATACAGCGGCAGCGTTGGGCAGTCGCGCTTCGTCCGCTGACCGCCACGAGACCAGAGAGAGACGGTGGCGGCACCTGGCGAACAGCAGCTGTCCTAACACTGAGCGCGGGTCGGGGAGCGCCTGTCGCCGTTATCGCGCTAACCCAGATAGCTCCGTCACTGAGGCGGAACTGGGCGGCGACTTCAGAGATCGATATCAGGAGCGCGGGGCTCCGCAGTCAGCCGGCTATTGTGGCGCCACGCCGAATGTCCGATTTGCGGGGGTGTTCCACGCCGGGAATCGATGCGGGCACAGATAGCCGCCCCGAGCACGACTCCGGTGGGGCACGGGCTCTGCAACGCTGCCGCGCGCGTGCGTCCGTCCGTCCAGCCCGGTTGCCGCGGCAGTGCATGCGCCATTACTACTACACCCTTTCCTCTGGGACGCGCGAGAGGGGATAAGGTCCCGCTCAAGCCGCAACACCTCGTCACCTCTTCCAATCCTCAGCATGCATCTAGGCTTCGCTGCACGAGCAGTCAGCAAAAAAAAAAAAAATGTCAGTTTGCGAACATTCATCGATGCCAACTAGAGGCAGGCGAACGTGTGTAAAAGTGAGAGTACCTTTCAATTCGATTTCAGCGCTGGACCAAATAGTTCAATATGTGCACCAGACTTTTTATTGCAGTTTTCGTATAGTTAGAGGTCATGCAAACCTTCAGCGAAGACAGCCTACCGTCAGTCTCGTGATGTCCAAAAAAGTAGTCCACCTCACATTTTGTGCGGGCAAGCAGCCAAACCGATTTAGCACGGGTGTGCGAATAGAAAAATCGAATTTGAATACTACCGAATCTAACAAGACTAGTGCAGCTAAAAACCGAATCGAATGTTGGTACTTGCCCCGCCGCGGTGGCTCAGTGGTTAGGGCGCTCGACTACTGATCCGGAGTACCCGGGTTCGAACCCGACCGCGGCGGCTGCGTTTTTATGGAGGAAAAACGCTAAGGCGCCCGTGTGCTGTGCGATGCCAGTGCACGTTAAAGATCCCCAGGTGGTCGAAATTATTCCGGAGCCCTCCACTACGGCACCTCTCTCTTCCTTTCTTCTTTCACTCCCTCCTTTATCCCTTCCCTTACGGCGCGGTTCAGGTGTCCAACGATATATGAGACAGATACTGCGCAATTTCCTTTCCCCCAAAACCAATTATTAGTATTAATGTTGGTACTAATATTCGCTACTTGTGGGAATATTAATACAAAATGAGCAATCGTGCGAAACACTGCAGCGTCAGCTGTGGCTATAGTAGTTAAAAACGGAGCTCTAAGCTCCATTAAGGGGTCGCAACACAAAGTAAGAGTATAACTCTACGAACGTCAAGTTATCCGTAGGGAGACAAGTACAGAGGGCAAAACGCTTGTCTAGAACACATTCTGGGCGTGTTTCGGGCTGAACATGCAATATCTTGCGATAACATTTGGTTAAAAATGGTCTGCATGTAAGCATGTGCAGTTAAACTCACAGGATTCAGCGCCATTTTTTGCCTTCCTGATCGCAGCTGCTTTCGGAGCTGCTGAAGACACAGTTCGGTCTTTCAAGGCACGTGTTTTGCCCCCCTGTAAGCATGAGCCACTGCCTCTGATCAAGGCAGGGTTTGCTCAACTTACCTGACCGCGTCGTTCAGACTTGGAGACCATGTATGAGAGCAGTATACGAACGCCGCCACAAGAGCGTTCAGGACGTTGAGGAATCACAGATGGTAGAAATTAATGCGTAGCCATACTTTCCACTAAGCTGTGCGTCGAGGAACAGCTTGGCAAAAACTTATTACTTAATTCTGAGATACTCTCTGATTCTCGCGCCTCATGACAGCCTTCGGTTCCTTAAAAGCAAGGTCTCGATTTCGTGAAAAATTGAGGGTCTATTTTGACAAAAATGGAGTATAAAGCACAAAATACTGACCAGGCGCATAAGTAAACCGTGAAACGCTTCCTTTGCCAGTCAAAACTTTACTTTGGAGCATTTTCGAAGCAAAACTGTACTTTTCTCTTTCTATATTTTTTTTAGCCCAGAAGAAATAGTTGCCGACAGAGCACCCGACATACTTTGCTATGTATACATACATGGTGCTTTACCTAAGACTTTCCAAATTAAAAAAAAAGGCTTTTTAAATTAGAAGAGCGCTTTTTTCGGCATGGTATATTGTCAGCGGTGTAGTACATCGGAATACATCTAAGATGTGCTAACTAGCAGGCAAGTTAATTATGATTCAATAGTTAACTTTCTAACTATTACTGTCAGATTCAGAGGTGGGCAACCTCATGAGGTTTCGACCTCAACCTCACCTCGTAAGATGAGGTCGGCGACGGCTCAAAATTTTCTTAGTGAGGTAAGCTATTGAGACCTCAACCTCAAGCGTGAGTTTGAGCTTGAGTGAGGTCGAAATTTTGAGGTCGAGACTTTTTGCAGTTGCCACGTCATGCTCCGACGAGTGCCGCTTCCGAAGCAGAGTTGGAGCTCACCACCACACTGTTCATGCAGTGGCGCTTGGTGTTCGATTTCCCCTGTTTAGACAACCGGATGCCGCAGTCCGCTCTTAGCTTCTGGTGCGCCGTAATGTCCGTTCAGCCCGAGCCGACAGGAAGACGCACCCCTCTGGTCTTCCCGGAAGCAGTGTTACTGTCAGAGCACACCACTCTCCCTCCCCCTTGCCCCGATGGCGTAGCACCCGTAGCTGCCTGCCGGTCGGCTCAAACTCCCGGGAGCGCGCAAAGCACGTAACTAACGTTGACCCGCGGTAGCTTTGTTTGATGCCGCAAATAAGTTCCGTCCAACAAGCACGCAATAAATTCGTCGCAGCGCGGATGGCCCCAAGCAAGACTGCTTCGTGTTCATGCTCGTTGCCGGCGCTGACGTCATGACTCTTGCCTTGCTGTCGAATAAAGGGGATCCTGCTGTACATTACACGCTGAATTAACAGAAACTGGAATAGTCGGCACAGCCGAGAGAATGTGATTCAGGTGGTTCCTACCAAGGACACCTGCTGATGCGATTAAAAAGCACGAAGCCAGAAAAGCCTGTATAACACCGTCCACGCTTTCGATCGGTGACTTCCCCTTTCGAATCTAACACTAATTATGTATATTCCCGTTCGGTAATGCAAGCAGATGCCAATATAATTTCACTTTTATATCCTTCCAAATAACCTCTTTGGTCTCCTGTTCCTTGTTCTTTCTGGGAAATTCACGTATTATGCCTAAATACCGCAGCACTGGGCGAACGTACCAGCATAGCGGTGTTATAGCGGTAAAACATGCAAAACTATAACGAATGTATGGTGATGTGGTAGCTGATTCCTTTTACTTTTTTTTTAATGAAGATGTTTGGTTTTGGTTTTAGGGATGTTTAACGTCCAAGAGACGCCGTAGCGAAGGGCTCCGGAAATTTCGCCCACCTGGGGTTCTTGAACGTACACTGACATCGCACAGTACACGGGCCTCTAGAATTTCGCCACTATCGAAATTCGACCGCCGCAGCCGGGATCGAACCAGCGTCTTTCGGGCCAACAGCCGAGCGCCATAACCACTCAGCCACCGCGGCGGCTTTAATGAAGATGTGTGAATAGCACTGATTACTTGCTGGCGCTATGCTGCCGAGTCGCTGTTTCAAACCTTCTAATATGACGTTTAATGGGGCCCACTGTTGGCTTCTGTTTTTAGTGTGCGATTTTTGTTTGTAAGTTCGTAATCACAATCTTTGTTTTTCTCGTATGGGATCAGTTGGGTTGGCGGCCTGCCTTGCAGACGACCAGGCACTACACGTTATCTTTCCTTTAACTATTTTGCAGAGACCCATCGTTGACCTTAAACGGCTTCGCAGAATGCTAGAGCGGTGCTCGCGGGTAAAAAAACTTCCGAGGATGCCGGCGTACCATTGATTAGTTCAGTCTTGAAGGAAAACAAGTGATTGACTCAAAGCAGCTTCTCTCAGACTGGTTGACGAAATGGTACCCAGAATTCTGTTCAAGCGTACAGTATTTAGGCGCTTTTTTTTTTGTCCCGGGTTAGGGGGGGGGGGGGGGGTGGAAAAGATATCGCTGCGGCGAAATCTTAGCGGAGAGCCGTGGTGCTCTTGACAGAGAGAGCAATTCACGCTGCCCACTCTAGGCCAGTTGTTTTGGCCCGTGTGATTTCAGTAGTCGGCACAGTGTCCGAAGACGTAATCTAGCCCTTTCTTTCAAAATGCCGGGGGTTCACCATGTCATCGGAGAATTCCCAGGATTTCGAAAACATTACCATCGCCACCTGGTGGGAAGTGGCGGAAACGGGGGAGGGTCTTGACTTCCCAAGAACACAACATCATTAATTATTACCTGCAATTATTCCTGCTTCCCTGCAGAATTATTGTCTTCGGTCGCTGGTAATGTACAATATTTAATCAATATTCTGGAAACTTTAAATTTGATAGCGGTATATCGACTTCCCCGGGCTCATAAAGATACACTATCATCATCGTCACCATCATCGCCATCATCTCGACGGGCAACGACATGTGTCCTTGTATGATCGTTGCAGCATGTCACTCATGAGAACTGGCGCGTTTACCTGCTCAACAATCGGAATTTCATTATGTGGACCGAGCTGTGGGCACTCATTGTAACGCGTCATGCGCGCATGTACAGTAACGTGGCACCCTATTGACCTTCAAAGGGTGTGGGTACGGACCTGGTAGGACGTCACATTACATCGCTGTCACGTGATCTGGTATTTCGTCACACTCTTATGATGTCATCACTAATACTAATTAGTCTTAGCGTTACCTACTTCATTAATAAGCATTTATTAGGTATGTTGATCAATGTAAGTTAATTAGCAATATATAATATTGTGACGTCATCTTCGTCACGTGACTCGTCGGATCTTGACGTCACATGGTGCCGTTTCTAGCGGGCACTTTTTTTTGGATATGACCTCGAAACTGAGCCATCTAATGCTTTCGCATTAGTAAAAGAAGCCGCTCGCTTCTACAGAGACATAAATACAACGTGCCTCTGTTGGTGTGCCACAGTCGCAGCTTGTTTTCGAAGGCAGCATACAGAGGACTGAAAAGAGCGTTTGCTGGGTGGCAAAATTTCCTTCTACGATCAGTGCTCTCGCTATGCCAGATAGAGCTAGAAAATCGAAATATACTGATATGCGGTCTGCGTAGCCGCCACATTGGAAAGCACATCGGCGACCAGTTTCTGTACACACGCAATTCTCAAGTCTAAGAAGAGTATCGTCAATACCCCCCCCCCCTCCCCCTCCCCCCCCCCCCCCCCCCCACACACACACACACCTCCCGCCCTCCCAATTTCTGGTAGATGGTGTAGAAGGCCTGTGTTTGTCAATTGCCGGTTCGTGCGTGAATAAGCGAGATGATTTCAATACGAACAAGTATACGCGAAGCAGTTGCCGAATATTGACACTGATAAGCTTACAATCAGTTTGTGAACCAAACTTAACGAAAAAAGTACCCGCCGACGTGCTGGTGGTAACCGCGTAGGGGACACCCCCTGTCCGCAGGCCATAAACTCTCCTAGGGTTCATCCCAGATTATAAGCTTCTCCTATTGCGTGCACATCAATAGTGGGTGTACACACCTTATTAAATAACTACAGACCGCTTAGTGCCGCTATTGTAATAACTAGTAATCACAATTGCACCATGATCATTTTGGCTTTCCTGTCTCAAAGGATTCTCAGAATTGTTTTTAACTGAAAAACTTCTTAATCACTTTGTTTACTTTTTTTGTATGTTTTCTGAGGTCGAGCACGCGACCTCAACGCCAAAACTTGAGGTTGAGGTGAGGTTGAGTGAGGTCGCCAGTGGCCTCAGGAAAAGTGAGGTGAGGGCGTCTCAGGAGACCTCAACCTCAACTGATGAGGTTGAGGTTGAGTGAGGTCAGGAATTTTTTTTTTTTTGAGGTTGAGGTGAGGTCGAGATTTTTGAGGTCAAATGCCCACCTCTGGTCAGGTTGCCTTATTATTGACAGGCCGAAAAAGCCTTTTTTTAAGAATTGTGGAAAATCTTTGGTGAAACACCCTGTATAAACAAGTCGTATCCGACCTCTTAAGAGGGCTAGAGGTCTCCACTATCTCCAAATTTTCACACCAAATTTCCAGGTATTCACGGCATTTCTGTGCACCGTTACTCACCATACTAGTGCTCGTAACGGGTTCGCAACCGGTCCAGGTCAGGACAACTTCGCTAAAATGGGTGTCTAGCGTCAGGCGAAGCGCGTTTATAAATCAAGCATACAACAGCTCCTCCTGTTTCCATTTTGGAAATCCACTACATGAAAACGCACTTAGGATTTCTATTCGAGAGAGAGAGAGAGAGAGAGAGCATGTCAAAGCTGAACTTTCGCTATATATTTACGACGAGCAGCGATGCCGGCGGTAAATCTCTGAGACGCCATAAAACCCGCGGCCTTGTGAGACCGTGACGCAGTGCAGTGTCTGGTGGCAAAGCATTGTTTCCTTCACGCGACGTGCTTGAAACGTCATTCACACAAGCCAGACCCCGCCGCTTGCGTGGCGGGTTTCGCCTGATACGCAGCCCTAATAATACTCACACAAGCGCGCCGCATACGGCGCTGATTAGCTATCGGGGCCGGAAAAGTGCCAGGAAAAAACACACTGCCAGCAAACCGCTCCGCGAGCGAAGAGGCCGCGTGGTTTTCGCGCGAGCCGTAGTCCGTAAGATCCAACGCAAACGGCCGCCGTGCCTCGCCGTACTATACTTTCAAGACGAATATATCAGATACCGCCCAACAGCAAGAATACCGAGGCGGCACAGCTTCCGAGGCCAGCTCGCACCCGCTGACAGGCATCAGGTTGCTGATATGCAGCG
>NC_135497.1:240880126-240904356 GCF_052857255.1 Amblyomma americanum
ACGCTGCTGCCTTCGGAAAGATGGTGCGGTTAGAGACGAATAGCGCACGGCACGCGAAGTAATGGTGCTGTGTAGGAAAGTGTCAACGTGAGATCTGCTCCGCTGGCATCTATTTGGGTCTGTGGTGTGCTGTTGCCACTGAGTGCCCATACCAGCCAGAAAGGTCTCTTATAACGTTTGTGTGGGAGGCTTCAGCTGTGAATTTCAGATGATCTCTTGGTAATTTGTACGAAAGCTCATGTACCGCAGTGAATTCTGTTAATTTTCCAGGCACGTGCAGTTGGGCTGAATGATTGTGCTTTGTGTTGACTGTACTCAGTGAAATACTGCATGATAATTACTTGTGTAAGTGGTAAAAAAAAACGCTACGACCAACGTGCACTACTAGGCAATGATGTGACAAAGGCGTATGCTTTATACCCCTCTAAATATTGGGGAACGCTTTGATAATGGACAGATCTATTGCCCTATCTTTTTCAAGCAGGAAGTGAATGCTGCCTAGAACGTTTACGCTACACACGGTACTGAAGGCTGAAAATTTCATCTGAAAAAGATTTTGTATACACAGAGTTTTGTAGATGTCATGTTGGCGGGGTACTACTATTTTATATAGCTTTATTATCACAGATCGGAGAAGAGAGTGTTGTATGTTACACATCATAACCGTTTGCGAAATATCGGATGCTCAGGTGATGTTTCTATTTGTGCGTTAAGCTCAAAGCGGTCTGTAATGACGTCACTTGTTTTAATGAAACCTTCCTAGTCTCCTGGATCATGTGGTTGCTTGAATGTTTCCTGCGACTGCAAGGTCTCTATTCGCATTTGCTTATTTTCCGTCGTACCTCCCCTTGCTTTCTCATTGTGTGAGCGCTTGATTGCAAGTTTGATCTAGTCTGCCTAGGTTTTTATCGCATTAATAAAAATGTCTGTCCTCCATATCCTATAAAAGACAGCCGTAATTTCACTGGGAAAGTGCAGCACAACTTACAGCCCCCTCAAGCCATTTGTGCACAGCAGGCAGCTAGCTTGTTCTCTGCATACGCAACTTGTCTCGTGGGTTATAGTTCAGCCACTTCTTATTACGCCACTATTCAGAGTCTGGTTTCGTGCGGCGGCTTGGAACGAATGAACGTTTGCACTGTTGTCTCTTTATATGAAAGAAACTCCATTAACACAATTCTGTAGCAACGCATTGCTCGCAAACTTGGGTGCAGAAAAAGAGCTCCAAAACAAGAAGCTATAAATTTACCTAAGAGTGTACCTCTTAAGTAAACTGGCCCTGTAGGTACGTTAAAATCTTGAGCGCGACACGCGAGTCGAGGGCAAAGAAAAATGACACAACGAGAACTGACTACCGCAAAATGGCGTTTGTAGTCGACACCTGTCACGTCTTCTTTCTTCATCCTTGTCTCGAATGTCGCAAGGCGCCCCGAGGCCCCCCGTTCGCAGATATTTGTTTACTGCCAAAAAACACGTGGTTATGACGTCATGGGATTTTTGTTTTTTAGTTATGACGTCATTGTTTAGTTCGCCTCATTCTTCGAAGACGGCGCTGGCTCCGCAGCATAAACCGCCATGTTTTGAACTTATGGGCTTCTATGCAAGCAGCGTTACTACTCTACATCTACCTTGCAATGCATTCGGAATCTGCAAGGCGCAGTCATTTCATTTGTATACCACAGGAACGCCGTCAGTCAGGTGCTTCACCTATACATTTCCACACACTAGCAAGGTAATGAATGCTAAAGCAAGCGAAGAAGGCGGCGAACTGAAATCCGAACTGTGTTAAGTAGCTGAAACAGCCTTAGTGATTTACAGATGACGTCACAGGCGAGGAGGAAAGCGGCCGCGGCGCCGGGGAGGGGATTTTCGTCTCGCTGGCTTGTGCGCTTGATGAGTGCCGGGCTCTGCGTACGCTCCGCTAGGCTTAGAAATAATTTGTTTTCTTGCCTTTTCAACGCATCTTAACAAAACATCATTTTTCTATAGCATACACAGGAACCAGATGAGTATTCAGCAAGAATATGTCCACCTACTCGAATTTTGAGAAAAGAAAAATCGAAAAAGAAATTTGCTCCGCGTTAGCCCTCGCGACTTTACTGTTTTGCTTTGGACTTCCATATATGACAGTGCGGCGTGGCTGCGTATCAAAAAAAAACAAAAAAACTCGGGCTTCACGTGAATGTTTTCAGTGCCAAGCAGTAGCAGCTTCCACGCTTTAATGACAAAAGTGCCAGGAAATTTTCATGCCATCTTTGTACAGAAAATGTCCTTTACGATGAAGAACAAAGTGATCCTGCATGTGCACATATCGAATTCAAGCTCTCGAAGATTCGACTCTTTCAAATGTTGTGGCGGGAGCAGCGCAACACGAGACAAAGAAGGGACAGGCGGGACACGACGCTGACTAACAACCAGATTTTTTAATGCACGTTCGTCGAATATATACATCTCGCTCGTGCAAGAAGGAAAGGACAGAAGAAAAAGCCCATAAGATGTACACGTGGTAGAAGATTAGGACAACGCACGCAGATAATCAATTTCGCTGTCACGAAGCGCTATCGAAGGTATGCTGACGCATACGTCGCTCTCTTGTCGGATGTTGAAGGCTTCTTCAATCTGCCTGGGCCGTTGATCAAAATATGACGTGATGACCATTCTGTTGTTAAGCTGCGGAGCACATCCATGCTATCTGCAATGCTTTGCTAGTTCGCTGCTGATGGCGCCCTTTCAGGGACCTTTTGTGCTCTTTAAGCCATTCATTCAAACAGCGACCAGTTTGACCAATGTAGGTGCGTCCACATGACAGAGGTATTTCATAAACAACGCTTTTCACACAATTCACATGTTTTGTCTGGTGCTTTTTCTTGCATTGACTTTTTCTTTGCTCGCTGTTGACTTTGGCGCACAGACTTCTTAACTTGTTGGGTGCTGACATGAGCACTTTTACACCAGCTCTTTCGCCTACCTTTTTGAGACTGTGGGAAATGCCATGAATGTAAGGAATGACCGCGTACGGCTTACTTTCTTCTGATGTGGTTGTCACATATTTTCTGCCTCTAAGTGCTTGCAGAATCCCTTCTGCAACACTGGATGGCAGTCTCGTCGGGTAACCTGCTGCTTTCAGCCGACGGTTCTAGGTGTCAAAACTGCCTTGAACTTCATAATGACAGCATCTTGTCACTGCGGCTCTCATTGCTGCTTTTGCTATCCCCCGCTTGATGATCTTGGAGTGCGCAGGTGTGTAGAGGAGCAGTCCCTTCTTGCTTCGTGGTCCGTACCACCAGCATATGAGAGTGCCTCGAAAGGTTAGCGTCAAGTCAAGAAATCGGAGAGCGTTGTTTTCTGGGAGTTCGCTCGTTATTTCTTGTCCTTTTAGTTCTTTTTTGAAGATGTCGTGCTGCGCCGTTCCCGCCACAAGATCATGCACCAACCAGCCCAACTTTTGAACCTTGCTTTCAAATGTATTTTCAAACGGGTGGTTCGTTTGCCGCTTTTCATTTGGTAACAAAAATTCACGCAAACCGTGTCAAGAACAAGTTGACGGCTGATGAAACGCTGAAATATTGCGCACGAGCATTTTCAAGTGAGCAAAAAGTGCACTTCGCATGTATTGCGTTTTTCTAATTGCATCCGGTGCACGAGATTTAAAGCTGCCAAAGTGCGACCTTGTCGACTTAGCTTGACAATTCTTGCTCTTTTAAACTCCAAACAGCACATATAGCCTTCCAGCCGCTTCATTTATTTGCATCGAGCACATGTCCTTTGTCCAACACACACTTGGCAGTGGCGGCAGCGGTGAGGGACCAAGATTGGTGCAGCTGCGAGAGCCATGCCAGATAAATTTCCTCCTTAAAAAAGCTGTACCAAAGAGGAAACAAACGCGCAGAAGAACGCGATTACACAGGACAGCTGGCGACTGCGCAGCTAAACGCAGCGGCGGCCGGCGGTCATGGCCAGCCCAGAATGGCGCTACTTCTCCAACATGGCGGCGCCCATGAGAAAATGGTGTTCACCAAGCCGCGCATTTGTGACGCCGTGAAGGAACTCCCGTTTTTAAGCAATGCTTAAGCGTATACAGTGGAGCAATTTTTGGCAGAATAATCTAAAGGCTAACCTCACCTCTGCCTCACAACAAACTCAATAAATGACAAGACGGAAAATGTGACGCGCAGCCGGAGCTGCAAAATCAAACTTGTTTTCCGACGTTCAGATCTGCGTATAAAAACACTCGCTTATGAATGTCTCAAGTTCATCCCCAAGTTCTGCGTCCAAGCTCACGACGCTGAATGAACATGTCGGCGGAAAGTTCCTGCGCTAAGCACAGAGCTACTACGTGTTCTCTTCCCCGAAGCCAACTCTTCACCTCAGATCCAAACGAGCCATAAATTGAGGCTGATGATCTTGAGCACGCGCAGGGCACATGCAACAGCGCCCGTCTGCCCGTCCTCGGCTACTTACGCGCGTCGGGTCACGGTTTATCACCAGCGCCAGTCTTCCGTCAAACCGCTACCGAACGACGGGCGAGGAGGTGAAGCTGTGTCACGGCATCCCGGTCGTGCCGAGCCAGTCAAGCAGCGATTAGTTCCGCGCGACCCCCGCAATTCTTTTTCGCTCAACGCTGACCGCGTCGGCGTAATGTATAATTTAGATTATAGATTGCTCTAACGCTTACAATGATAGCATCACAGTTGCAGACTTTGTCCGTAATTGATCACATGTGCACCGGTTCTTTTTCTCTGTGCCAGGGTACGTGCAAGGTAGTGGGGGGCTGACGAAGGATCTGACGTAATTATCATTGAGTGTGCAATGCCAAAAAGTCGACTATGAAAAAAAAAAAATCTAACAAAGAAGAATGTGCGAACCATTCACTCGACCCTGTCTGCATCTGACCCTCGAAAGCAGGCCCGACAACATCTCGGGCAGACAAACCATGAAGATGACCTCCTATGGCGGAAAAACGCATGCAGAACGCTCAGTTAGGCTGGTTTCCGTAAAGCGCTCAGTGCCTCAAAACTAAGCGAAGCGGGTCATTTCTGTTTCATGTACGGCACCAACAAACAAACCAAAGAAGAAAACAGAACAGATTCATTGAACTATTTTGTCTATGTCATTTATTTGCGAGCATAAATGAGAAAAATGACACACCTCCATGCTCGGCATACAAAGCCCTTCCAAGCATGTAAAGGCCACAGTTATACCGAAAGCTAAAAAAAAAGATTAATTTTACTGGGCACTTTTTTTCCTTCACAGTAGAAGTCCTTCAATCATATCATATCGTTAAAATAGAGTGACAATCGGCACGTGTTTCTGTCGAGAAAAAAATTAGTGCAAACGCTACAGCCTGCTCGCACCCATGGATCTCAACTCTGATCTGACTACTGATCTCAACTCGCGCGCGCACCGGGTGTCAGAGAGTGATTTCGAGAACAGAACCGTTTCTTAGTTCACTGAGGATTCTTGCAATTGCAAGCCACAGTTGCTGCCCTGTGCAAAGGTCAAGAGTGCTGTGTGCAGTGTGGGTCCGTCTCATCGCGTGTAGAATGATGCTAGACCCTTCAGTGCTTATTCACGTGCACGTTTAATTACCGGTGCTCTGTTGACAGCGTTGCGTACGCTGTACCCCGGTGCTCTCGACATTTTCTGACACACAAGTCTTCTTCTGTACTACTCTTGCAATGAGAAGAGACCCGCGCCATCTCCAGGCTTCAGCACGTTTAGGAAAATAAAATAAAAATAAGCAATATAAACCAGTGAAAGGAATTCCAAACCAAACTACAAGAGAACGTACTAAGATATAAATAACTAAATAAATGAACTGTCAGCTTCGTGTTTGAGCCAGTCGCAACCAAAAAGATGTATAGAATATAGAGACCAACCACCATTACTCTAGTCGCCGAACTTTACGTGTAAAAGCGAGAGTAATACCAGGGTGAATTAGACGATCAGTTGCTCGCAAGATAATGCAGTTCCATGCAGTGAATCGCACGATGAACTGCATTAAGAAATGACGGCGTCTTTTGTTGGCCTGGCCGTCAACCTGCAGAACCTGGTTCCCTGCATGAACGTGGCACTACGAACTGCTTACCGAAGCCCTGTAACGCAGGCTGTGAATTATAGACTCGAGAGGTGTGTTGCAACGCTGATTAGCGCATCCGATGGACGCACCTCATGACTCTATTCTTCCAGTTTCACTGTCTGACATTGTGAGGCGACCACATGAACGTTGCTCAGCATTCCAAGGAGTGTGTGTTGTTTGTTTAGGGGGGGGGGCGTGCTGGGCAAAAAACGAAATGAGTCCAAAGTTCAGACTTTGCAGTATATGTAGCCTACTAAAAAAAACTTTGGTACAGACGCTTAAGACTGCTTACGTGTGGGAATTCGAAAGCCTTAGTTTTTACGCGGCGGAGTTTCTTTCATTAAAGTTCTTCCTGCGAGATGGTTCGTCTGCGCGGTTTGTTGTGCACGAAGACCGGTACACGTTCGCAACTTCGAGCTGCATACTGCCTTGATGGTGACACTATCTCGTTGCGGCCTCTCATCTGTGCAGCGCGCTTGGTCTTGAAGGGTAGTTTCCGCGGCTCTCCCCAGGCCTACTCCTCCTGCAGAGCGCTTGGCCCTGACGCAACGCGTGCGCCTCGCTCGGAGACGGCCTGACGACGTCATCTCTTTGGGTCCACCTCTCGGCCTCAACAACGACGGTCGCCGAAGAAATTTCGTCTAACGGGGCTAGTAATGTTTTCGAATTGAAACTTTTTTTTTCTACTTTTCAATCGCGTGAAGACAAAACATGGAGTCTTCTGAGACGCACCCCTACAGTTGAGAGTACGGCTCGTTGGAGTTTGCCGAGGCGCGTCGGAGGATACGCCATGCGGTTTCTATATACGAGGTCAGGGTGAGCACGGTAAACGTGAGCGGCAGCATGCCAACCAGATCTACGCACGGCGCAACAGAACGTACTGCCCACGCCTACCAAACAATGGTCTTGATACTGCATTTATTCACAGCCCACTCGGAGCATCAATACATTGATCGCGCCAACAAGACCGACAGTCCTCGGCGGCAAAACCAAAAAAAAAAACACTTCACCCAGCCGGAGGCGCTTCCACCACTTTTACTGCAAGTAATGGGAAAATGATAATGACAATAAAGAACAAGACCTCGCAAACGGGCCATTCCCGCCATTAGCCCCAGCCAACCGCCCATCATGCACGGCGCGCGCACGCACCGTCGCTTGTCGGCCATGCATGGGCAGGAGAACCAATTACGGCAATCAAGCCGCACATCCCGTATACGGCCGCCCTTGCCGCGATTTCAATGCGCGTCCGCTTTTTGTTTTCAAGCACCAGTCGGCGGCGATACGATCGGCGGCTCACTTCCGTTGTTTTTTTTATCGTCCTCCCGTGCGCCGCCCTCGCCTCCCTCGAGCCAGAGAAGGAGGGGAGAGATATCGCCAAACAACATGTCTCCGCGCTTCCAGCTGCGTAGCGCCGAGAGACACGGTGGCTGCGACCAATCTGCGCTGCGAGGCCAACGATAAATACGAGCGATCTTCGATTGTTTGATCGATAATTGGTTCGTGTGCACAGCTCGGCGTATCGACGTCACACGGGGACCGATGAACCGCGGCGGCAGCTGCAGCCGGGCGTTGCGCGATACACGCGAGACCGATTTCCAACGTCCGATGGAACCTGGCCATGCACCGACAGCAGGTTCGGGGTGGCTCGGCGAAAGGAACTTATCCAAGAGCTTTCGCTTCATTGGCGCGCCGTTTCTCATCCTATAGGGTTGTGGCTGGTCGAATGAAGAAGCAAGGAAAAGTTCTGCCGAACTATCCCATACCTCTGCGCCCGCCGCGTTGCCGCCGTCGCTTCTTGCTGCTCTGAAGAGATTCGAAAAAAGCGACAGATTCTGTGCGCAACACCAGATAGCGAATTGAGCAGTACGAATCCCGACAACGCGTCGGGAGCACCTAACCGTCTCCCTATGCGCAGGGGAACGTGCGAACACAACGCGGGGAAAATAGGCAAAGCGTGGCCGATACTTATCCACAGGAAACTGATGAGCGCACACTTGCACGGGTGTGCGCGCTGCGTGGTGAAAAGAAGGCACCCTATTCGGCAGAGTAAAACTGCCTACGGCCGAGCTATGTAACGTGCACGCGTCACAGTGTTCACAATTTCCTGCGACAAAACAGCAGCATGCGCGCGCGGCGAAAGTATATGAATGCTGAGGCCTTCAGATCGACAACCGCGCCTTCCATTTCTCTTGCTGCATTTGCATAGGGGCAGGCAAGTCTATTGGCGAAGCAGATTGATTAGGGTTGCCTGATGAGCACAGGTTACCTGCCGCCTCCTGCGTCACGGCGTGCCAGCGCGCTACCATATATACGACGACGGCGGAGCTGATTGCAGGGAAAGACAAAGTTGAAGACTTGCTCACGGCAGGCGCATTTCGACCTTACATCACCAAATGGCGTACCGTATACGTACAAGTAGCTGTAATATCAAAGGCACACACTATGAGCATTCGGTATAAGCATTCTACTCAATACGCGAGAGTGGCAAGAATACCCTTTCCTTTGGTTTGCGCAGTCTTCCTTCGAACAAATAATGCGCGTAAGACACATTAGATTTCAGTGAGTTCGTTCTTGGCTGCAAAGTGACTGTTCCCTTTGATATTGGAGCTCCTTGAGCATGGGAAAAACTACAGTAGCTATATGGCGCCAGTGCTACTTTTGTCCACATCAGCCAGTGTCGTTCGACGCTCACCGGTTCCCCAGCGGCGTCGAGACCAGGGGGGGGACATCATGCCACTGGCAGCGCGAGGCTTAGCCCACGGCTTTCTACCGTAAACGCTTCTTTCCTTGAACTCCGTTCCCTTCAGAAACGTTAAACTGGACAGTGGATTCCGTGGCTCGTTCGTGGCCGAATCCGGAGCAGTCCCCACAATGCGAAACGAAGTCATCGCTTTCTAGCGGCTGCCATTGCGAGGACCGTATATGTCTACCGGCGCGCAACTGAAGACAACCTGCCTCTCGCCTTTCGCGCCCCACAGTACACGAGACGACGCTGTGCTGATTTCTTGTTGTTCCCGGCGCAGATCCGTTTCTGAACGACCGCTAGAGGAACAATTCGGTCAGCACGAAAATGCTGCCCGAAACAGCAGCGGTGAAGAAAGCGGCGAGGGATTTCCCCATTCTTTTTGCCTCACTGGCCCACGTTCGCTGGGTCGCTTTCGCGTCCGGGACGGGCGCGCGCACATCCAGGCCGCGTAGGGATGGAAAAATTAGCGCGAGCATGGTCAGCGGAGGTCGACATTGCCGAAACCTCCAGCACGTGCGCTTCCTTCTTCTCGGGAAAACCGAGGCAACAATCGCTTCTGCAGCGATGATACGCATCGACACGCAGCGAAACAGAGATGGCCGTGAAGGGCCGCCGCTGGTGAAGAGAGAGCCTCAGTAGGCCGCTTCCGTGCTCATGCTCACACTCTCCCTACAGACGGAGCGGAAGCGCATAGGTTTGCAAGCAAACAATCCTCCAGCACAGGTAAGCGGAGACGTCTCTCTCGGCCTGCTCCACCGTGTGGAAATGACTAATAAAACCGATATCGCCGAGTAAAAACGAAACTCTCAAATCCGTACCCACTCCTTAACATTTATTGCGCCCTCTTGTACTCAAAAGCGTTTCAAATGCCCCGCCGCGGTGGCTCAGTGGTTAGGGCGCTCGACTACTGATCCGGAGTTCCCGGGTTCGAACCCGACCGCGGCGGCTGCGTTTTTATGGAGGAAAAACGCTAAGGCGCCCGTGTGCTGTGCGATGTCAGTGCACGTTAAAGATCCCCAGGTGGTCGAAATTATTCCGGAGCCCTCCACTACGGCACCTCTCTCTCTTCCTTTCTTCTTTCACTCCCTCCTTTACCCTTCCCTTACGGCGCGGTTCAGGTGTCCAACGATATATGAGACAAATACTGCGCCATTTCCTCCCCCCCCCCCCAAAAAAAAAAACCAATTAATAACTCGTGTAACACAATAGTGTTTCATATCTTGTATGTATTTTGTCATGTGTTTTTTGCTGTGCATCATATAGCCACTTGTGGTAGGTATGTCACGCGTTTGAACTTTTAATATTTTTTCTAACGACTATATTCGCTGTCTGCCATACGCTGCTCATTCGCGCATTCGTCGTCACGCTCGTCACGTCGGCGGCAGCAGGTATCTTAACGGGGTGACTGACAACAAATTAACTTTGCCTATATCGGTTGATTAGACCGTTACAATGATAAAAAGACTTTTTCCGCTCAAACAGAAGCTCTAATTAGATTTAAAAAAAAGAGACAAGAGGGGGTCGCCCCCACGGGGCCGTTATCGAAAGCAAACTGAGATGACGTCATGTGCCCTTTCTGTCGTGCATCTCTGAGGCTGTACCTAAACTGTAATTTTGCCATCCCACCAGTTATCAAGGAGCCCCTAACGCTCTCGACGTCATCACCGACATCCGGAGTTTCAACTAGAGCAGCGGGAAAAAGTGTCCAAACTGTAACCCCAAATTTATCTATGCGCTTTCCGCTGCCGGACAAACGCAAACAAATAAAGAAAGCAGCGCAGAAATTCAGGATGCGTTGGTTAATCACTTGTTCAACTAATTTTGAAATAATTGCCAGGATTGAAATTGGTCTGTAGTTGTTAAAATTATTCCTGTCACCCCCTTTAAATATTACTGATACCTTTGCAAATTTCAATTCATCAGGGAAAATGCCAGTAGACAATATGAGATTGCAGATGTATGACAGTGGTTTGCTTATGCACACCGCGACTGTTTTTGTAGGCTCTGCTGTAATGCCATCAACACCACAGGCTGCTGAGTTCTTTAATTTGAGCAGTTGGCTACCTATCTCCGCGTCATTCGTAGGTGCGAGAAATCAAGACCTGTTTATACTAGTCGAAATATAAGATCTATAGGTAGGGATCCGCTTTATAGAAAATGATTAAACATTCGCGAGTAAATCTCCTGTGTATATTGTTCGGTTATCACTTATCTCAGAAACAGAACTTTCTTTAATGTTAGGGAGCAGCTCATTTAATGCTTTCCAGACATTTTTTGGGGGGTCATTAAGAATATTAGTGAATTTATTCTAATACCTTTCGCGTGCTAACTTTATATCTCGGCTCAGTCTATTTCTCACTTTTTTAATTTTATTAAGTGCTCCGGTTGCCTTGTCTTTATAAAAGTGGCAAACAGTCTTTCTCTTTATTTTATTCTGCTTAACAGCTCGTTGTCGATCCATGGTTTCCTACATTTCCTTATTGCGTTTAGTCTCTCTTAAAAGAAATGCTTCGTTATAAAGCTTTTTGATTATTGCAGCAAATTGGCCGAACGCCTTTACAGGATCTGCCAAGTTGTAGATGCAAGACCAGTATATTTTGCTTACTGATCTTACAAAATCTGCGATCGTGTTCTTGTTTATCGCTCTGTATGGTGGTCGCGCATCGCGTTTATTTTGCGTATTTTGTCTGCGATAGGATTGTATTCCGTGTGCCTTTAAACGGCCGGGCAAAAAAAAAAAAAAAGAGCCGCACACTCTGCCGTAGGACACTGCGTTCCCCTCAATCATTGAGGGAGCAGGAACACTGCTAAACCAAAGTAGTACTTTGGTTTGGGCTAGTTGGTTCATAGCTTAAATCGATTCTAAGGACGGCGCAAAAAGACAGACGAAAAAGGCACATGCAAACAACGGGACCGGCGCGAAATTTCCGTTAAACCGGTTTGGAGCTGAGAGTGTGCGCATGCGCACTTGAGAGCCGGATGAGCGCTGAAGCGCTCTGAGAGGCTGTGCCAACTATCTACCGCGTAACCTCGAGTAAGGGCAGCACTTTTTTTTTAATTCAGGATTGCCTTTACAAGGTGTGGTCCATGCACGATTTAAAGAAAACAAAAAACGCTTGCAGGTATGAAAGTTTTTTTTTTTTCAATTATCTTCCGCCCTTGCACGAGATTATGCAGTAATCTTTGTCCGTGGCTGCTGCTTCTATTGCAATCTAGAGGCGTATGCACAGTCGGCGAAGACACCCACCGAACAATCTGGCGAGGCGGACCACACGGAGAGCTCTCGCGTGGGACCTCTTTCCCTGGAGATGGCCAAGCCCCGCGCGCAATGAGAGGTCTCTTGCGAACGGCGGGCAGCGTTTGGGGGGGGGGGGGGGGGGGGGGGGGGGACGCCTTACCGGCAGATCCGGCAGCGACTCCCAGCCGCTGCTGCTTCCTGGTTCAGGCCCCAACCTGGGCG
Source organism: Amblyomma americanum (assembly GCF_052857255.1). NCBI lineage: Eukaryota > Metazoa > Arthropoda > Arachnida > Ixodida > Ixodidae > Amblyomma > Amblyomma americanum. The sequence continues at coordinate 240,892,412 of NC_135497.1, forward strand.
AATCCGGTTGTTGTCGGCCGCTCGAGCAGCGCGAGGCTAATTTGTCCCCCGGTAAACAGTACCGATGCCCCGCCGCGCAGGTCCTAATGGGCGCAGCCCCCGCGGTTGTTATTTTCATTTAGCCCATCGCGACAATCGATGCCGATGCGCAAATGAAATTAATGTTGTGCCCTGGGCGCCGCGCCGGTCATCCCAGTGGGCAGCAACTGGCATGAACGATCGAAATTCATAAACGCCGCCAATTACCGCTCGCAACCGGCGCTTATGCGCAATGAGCGACTGACGGTGACCGGAGAATTACGCTACCAGGGTGCGCAACGGGGCGACGTCGCCTAGAGTCACTCTAGCGTCGCCGAGTGCATCGTCTAGAAGCAGCGAGCACCGAGGGCAGAGGTCGCGCGCATATTCAGGGTATTCTGGGCCAAGGCCAAGAAGGCACAACGACAGGCCCGAGGCCCAGCGGCGAGACGCTGGCCTAAGGGACACCCGGAGCACTTCCAGCGGCGGTGTACGCCCTGGGAAGGGTGGCCCGCGCGGCACGCACTGCTGGCGTCGCCTTAAGGACTCCGTTTTCTTTTTTTACCTTGTACACTATTTTTCCTCACGCGAATTCGTCTGGGTTTGCCTGCCAATGTGTAAAAAGATATAAATGATAGGTTGCTGACAACAAAAAATTAATTATATGCACCGTAATAAATTTAGAACACACTCACCTAAACCATTCCTGACATATGAATTTCACCTGCGTTAATGGACGGTGACCAAGTGAATACTGTATATATACTGGAAGTACCACCAGCAGAGGAGCTTTGACCACCGCGATATGATTGAAACAATACTAATTCATAGCCGAGCAGCGAAAGGCGGAAACGCCATGTACGCCCAGATTCGCTTGCTCGTGATTGAAGCTGCAAGATCTAAATTAATGCGCAGCCGTCGACTTCGGCGTCTCTCATAGCTGGCATTTTTGAAAATCGTTTTTTTTTTTAATTTCGCACGCAAACATCCATTAACCGTTCAGAAAACACGTGGAAGAAAGTAAACAAGTTTCCTTGAAAAACAATTCACCCGCACTCAGAGACATCGCCGTTCCGGCTTTTGAAATAGTCGCATTCTCAGCAAACAAAACAAAATCGACAGAGCGCTCCTGGACACTATGCACTAAAGCTTGTTTGCGAGCCGAATGCCGGTAATTGTCTTGTTTTTATCTTTTTGCAGATGAAATCCTGACCACCATCAGACAAGGGCACTTTGATCCCGATCGAAGTTCCCAGCGCGTTCCTCATGAAGAGAGAGAGAAAAAAAACATTTATTTCGGACCCTGGTCAGGGTTGCCGCCTCAAGTCGCAGAGCCGAAGCCCATATCGCCCAACACGTGGACGATTTTGGGGAGCGTGCAGTGGCCACAGTACTGCGCACACTGCAACAGGAGGAGCGGCCCAGCTCTCCTAGGAATAGGGTAGGAATTTGGTTTGCATGGTGACTGTGTGGCACGTGGGGCAGGTCCATAATGTGTCCGACTCAGGGTAGGAGCCATATACCTGACAGCGGGGGTGGCCAGAGCGCTTGAGAATGCGGTGGTTGTACAGGTCGCGTGGTGGAGAAATTGTTCACGCTTGTGTGGTAATCAAATTAGACTCGTGGCGATGTGGACGAGGGGGGGTGGGGGTGGGGGGGGGGGGGGGGGTGGGGGGGAGGCGGCGGCGGCTGTGTCGTAGTTCTTTCAACCTTCGATGTTTTCGGTGCACGGCCCGCTCATCACTGAGGTTGTAATCATCCAGCCAAGGGAAGGCTACTTGGGAGATGAGTCGCGAGGGAGAGCATGTGCTAGTTAGCTCCCTTCTATTCCCCTGGTGACCGGGGATCCATTGCAAAACGACGCGCAGGTTTGGGTGCTGGTGAAAACAGGTGTGTAGCTGGGCGTGAATACGTTCAGGCAGCATGTGGGCGGCGAAGTCACGGAGAGTGTTCTGGCTGTCCGTGCGCAGTGTGATCGTGTTAGTTTGGTCGTCATCGTCGTAATCAGCCTGACTACGCCCACTGCAGCTCAAAGGACTCTTCCAATCGATGTATCTCCAATTAAGCCTGCCCTTTGCCAGCCGCGGCCACCGTATCCCCCTAAACTTCTTAACCTCATCTGCCCACCTAACTTTCTGCCGACCCCTCCTACGCTTGCTTCTCTTGGAATCCACTCCGTTACCCTTAAGGACCAGCGGTTCTTGCCTTCGCATTACATGCCCTGCAACAAGCCGATTGGAAGAAACGGTTGGTTAGTTTCGTAAAGGTGGCGAAATATCGCTTCTGCGACTCTCTGTGCTTGAGCTGAAGTCGGACCAGGAGCGCGGTGTGATGACGGACTTCATGACGGCGGCGGCCTACAAACGAAGTTGTAGCGCTGGAGTCGGCGCAGGTCGCTTCTGTGCAGCAGGTGCCATGGATGGGGGTCTTGAGGTGACATGCTCCTGCTTCTTTCTCCGCGTGCCAAAACCCTCCCCGGGTCCATGTTGCGAGATATAGGCAGTATGGCGACTCGGGGTAGATGGTCCCACAGCGGTTGAGAATCGGGGATTAGTGGAAGGTGCGACGTGCTGTGTCCAAGTGTTTCCAGTATCACCACGGCCTTGACGGGAGATGGTCAAGCACTAAAGGAGAAGACGTACTGCCGCGCTTCATGAAGCTCAGTTTCACATGGAAGGCTGCTACACGTTTCCACTCGATTACTGTCGGCGACTTGGCCTGCTAAATAAATGGGCAGGCGGCGAAGCACGCCCATGAGGTTGCACAAATGGTGGGTTTGTAAGTATATACGATCGAGTAAACAAAAACACTTCTGATGAAAGAAAATACCGTGCTGTGACTCAGCGGAGCTTCCATCAAAAACGCACGTAAACACCATATCCACTGACCCGTGTATTCACCTTTTTGCTCGTAAGTATATGATGGTTTATGGGTTTATGGCGGTTTAACGTCCCGAAGCGACTCAGGCTATGAGAGACGCCGTAGTGAAGGGCTCCGGAAATTTCGACCACCTGGGGTTCTTTTACGTGCACTGACATCGCACAGTACACAGGCTCTAGAATTTCGCCTCCATCGAAATTCGACCGCCGCGGCCGGGATCGCACCCGCGTCTTTCGGGCCGGCAGCCGAGCGCCATAACCACTCAGCCCCCCCCCCCCCCCCCCCCGCACACACACACACACATCAGTACGTACTACATGACACCCTTCTCGACAAAACTGTGAAGAAATGTTTTTACGATCCTTATTTTTTTCCATATGGCACTGCAGGAGGAGAAAGGAGCTCGGTGACAACAGAGCCGGGACGTCGGCATGTCAGCAATTTTGGAATTGCGAGACAAATATTCGGGCCGCTACTTTACTAGCCCGCGGAATGCGCGAGGGTTCTCGGGCTGAACTCTTTTCCGTTCTTTCCGTCTACCTCTGAGCACGTGGTGCAGTCCAACGACCAAAGTAGCGAAAAGTGTAAGTAGCCAAAAGTAAGCCATGTGACTGACTCGACATCACAAACCTTAAATAAAAAATATGAAACAACGTCTAAAATGAAGAAATCTTACGAGATGCGGAAAACCTGCACCTCGGCGGCGTGCCTGACGTAACAAATGTATTTTCTCACGAGCTACGTTATTATGGAGGAAAAACGCCAAGGCGCCCGTGTGCTGTGCGATGTCAGTGCACGTTAAAGATCCCCAGGTGGTCGAAATTATTCCGGAGCCCTCCACTACGGACCTATTTGTTCCTCTCTTCTTTCACTCCCTCCTTTATCCCTTCCCTTACGGCGCGGTTCAGGTGTCCAAAGATATATGAGACAGATACTGCGCCATTTCCTTTCCATCAAAAACCAATTATTATTATTATTAGCTACGTTATAACATACACGAGAGAGGGGTGTGCGCTCGAGCACACGCAGCCCGCGTTGCAAGAAACCAGACACGAAACATGACACTAAAGGGGAAAAAAAGAAAGGAAAGCAGCTCGGTCGTGCCCCCGCCGTGATGAGAACTGTGGAGCAGTTCCGGTCTCTCTCGCAAATAATCACGGAGCTGTTGCGCGGGAAAAAAAAATCGCCTCTCAGCGCGATATAATCACATTTCCCGCCGGCGACAGCACCTTCAGGCGTCGCAGGCTGCTACGACCGTCGGCAGCGCCTCAGCTCCCTATAGGTACAGCAGCTTCTTGGCGCTCATTATTCTCGCTGGTGCGCACATGCGCGCACACACATGCATGGAAACATGCGCAGTGTGTGCATGCATGCGCACGAAAGCAGGAAAAGCCCGCAGGGGGGGGGGGGGTCGAGCGCAAGCGGAGCTCATCGCGGCGTCTAACTAATGAAAGCATTCATGATGGCCTTCGTTACCGAGCACGCCTTCAAGGGGCGTACCTGGGCGGTGCAGCCCTTGCGCCAAGGCATCTTACACGAGGAAGAGCAAAAGCGCGCGTGTCGCAAAACGGGGGTGGGGTAAACAAGGGATGCTCGTTTACAGCTCCGATACAATCAGCTCGGCAAATTGCGAAGACAAGATAAACGCGTCGAAGCCCGCGGTTAATAAAGGCCGGCCGGACAAGCGCGGCTGTGCAGAGCGGGGGAACCGCGTTTTCTCGCCGACGCGGGTGGTCGCTCTTCCCTCTGCAGCGCCTCGCACGCCGAGCAGCAGCCGCGGCGGACACGGATGGACTCTCGTAGTCGCTGTCGCCCTCCGGACATCGCGGACCCAACGGAGAACTGCGCTTCACTTTGCGACAAGAGACGGATGGGCTGCGACCAGGACTCTTGCGCCGCTCGCCGCGAATCGGCGCTTCCTCACTGGCTGTCCTTTTGTTTCACTTCCGCGTTGCCCGGCATGTTACGCGCAATTCATGAATAATTCGCGGGCTAGCTTCGGTAGCGGTCCTCTTCCGACCTCTAGAGATTGCCCGCGGGGTTAACTTCCTGGGTGCTCGGACGTCGCTTCCGTTACAGTGGAACCGAGACCCACGCCACGTGGAAAGAAGGCCTGCACCGCTCCTAAAAAGGAGCACGCCACGGCCCCTGCACGTTTTAAGTTTCCGTTCTAACCCTGTCAATGCGCCTCTCACCCTCTCTCCATATTACCTCTCCCTCCGTCTCCCCTCTCTTTAGTTCGCCACCTACCAACTGAGGCTTCAGACGGACGGACAGATTCTTCAACACGGAGGTTCTAATGCTGACGCATTAAGAAACAACCCATACAGCTTCGTAAAATGAGGCGCACATAGAGTGGAAGATGGCAGATGGAAAACAGAGGGTCCAACCCTAGACAGATCTGCCCGGTGGAAAGGGCGCAGCTTGTTGCCCGGATCTATGCAGCCGCGGAAGAGGGGTCTTACCAGGACAGTGATTGACCTAGCATTTAGAAGTAATTAACTTCAACCAGCTAAATTATGACGCACCATGCCAACTATGCTTTAGATCTGGAAGAGCACTGCAAAAGCAGTAAGCCCCAATTAAAAACTACGTGCTATTTCATGGCCTTCGTAACAGTATAAAGCTGCATATAAAGCGGCAATTAAGTGCGAAGAAAACAAAGCTGTCCTTGGCGACAACCAAATGGGCAGAACGCCAGTCGAAATCAACAATGTGTATGCACTTTTCTTTTCGGAAAGGGGGAAAGAGTGGTGCAAAGAAGTCAATTTCCGTATCTCAGCCATTAATTAAACTCTAAATAGCTCCGGACTGCTACGCCGTTACTGGAATATGTAATTTATTATTACAAATTGCCTCGTTATCGGAACTGGTGAAAGGACATCACATAACTGTGTACATTTGCTTCTTTGTTTGCACAGACATCCTTACGTCGCGTCCTCAACCTGTTTCCATACGTGCCAGATGATGTAGGGCTGGTAATCCGTCCCTTGTTCCTTCTTTCTTGCACTCAAGTTTTCCTCTTTATCTCCTATGTCAGTACTGCCTTAACTTGAGCAATGAAGCTGTTGGCGTCTGTCTTCCTGAGATGTCAACCGGCCAGTTTTTCAATAAATTTCTGTCTTTCTGTCTCATGCCGTAATGTTTCTATTTCTCTCTCTCTGTCTCTCTCAACGTGAACCGCCTTACTCCGCGGGGGCGAAAATAACACTTTTCGGCAACGCATACGAAAACTTCTCGCCTCCACTATCTTCCCTCCACCGTGTATTCACGACAGCAGCTTGGCAACGTAAGCAGTGACAGACAGTGGCTGCGCCACGCATATAGAAGAGGCACAGGTACGAGCAATACAAACAGGCAGCACACTCATTAACGCGCTGAAAAAAAAAACAAAAGTTTTTCTCGAGCATCTACCTTGAACGGGGGTCAGATGGATTACTCTGCGAGATGAAAGCTACCAAGGCAAAAAAAAGATAAAAATGTGGCTCCAATCCACGCTGTGAAGGTGGTTGGACAGCGAAGCTGTAAAAAGACACCCCAATTACCCATTGCGACGTCACTTGAAAATTCACACACGTGGCTCGAAAAAGAGTGAAACCAGAGACAAGTGAAATGTGCTTATATTACTTCAGAACGACATTCACGACTGCATTATGATCGGTATGATATACATCCGAGATTTTCAGTTCTAACTGTACAGATATTCTTTGCTAAGGTTAAATCAAGGCATGAGCCATGAATGGCGGTTGGCTGAGTTGCTTTGGTGAAACGGTGTTCCCGTTGTTCACACGCGCCTTATCCCCCATCATGTGGTTTTGATGCTTGTTTTGTGTTTTTTTCTTAATAAAAACGAGTACTGGGTTGTATGGAAGATTTCAAAGAAGATTTATCCTTTATATGTTTTTATTTATTTATTTTAATCTTCTTGTTTTTATATATTTAATTAAAAATGTCATTTCTGTTCTTTACATTTTAAAAAAAATTTACATTACGACTGCTTCATGATCAGTATGATTACGATTTCTATGCTGTTGGGTACTTTTCCACTGGGAGTAGCATTCAATTTCTAGCCTGGCGTTTTTTTGCTGACGACGCCGACTACACGAAAATTTCCTTGAACGTTAGAGGCATACAGCTTCGCTGTACAACATTTTCAAGATGCGCACACGAAGCGCTGCGTAGGAATAACTATTGCAAAAATGCATTCCCTACAGCCCACATACGCCTTTGGGTTTTATCGAGACAAACTTCTCCCTCTTCCCAGGCTCAGCCGAACAACATGAGTGACCAATCCTTATTCTAACTTTCGCGGTCACGACCAGGCACTCAAGTGCGCGGGTGCTCTTTACTGTTGTTACTGAGGTGATCATGGACGAATATTTATGCAGGCAAGCTCCGCCCTGCGAACTCAACAGTGGGCGAAAAACCTGAAGTGCGAATCCTAGAATACATTTCCGCATTAGGAACAAAAAGACGCGCTTTTTTCTTTTTCCACTCAAGCTTCGAAGGGGGATTCCTGACTGCACTCGAACGAATGTTCCCTTTCGAAACTGCCTAGACACACTGCCGACGCCCCGTGCACGTCCCGGAGCCGCCGTTCTCCGCCCTGCGACGAGTCAAAACGCAGACAACTCCACCGCCGCACTTAGCACGTGCCCTCCTCTGCACGAGCACTGGAAATGCCACAAGGCACGCAGCACAGCGGAGACTGCGCAGCGCGCGCTAAACGACGGCGGCGGAGGCGCGCAGCCGTGGGGGTGGGGGGGGGGGGGGGGGGGGGCGGGGGGGGGGATCGCGACGCAAACTTGCAGCTCGGCCGGCATCGATCGCTGCGCGAGATCGAGACCAAGCGCGATTGCGGTGCAACGAGCGACGCTGCCCCCTTCCCGGCCGCCTTATCTCATCGACAAGCACATTTGCGCCGCTCAGCTCGTTCTCCGGCCTGCGTAACCGCGGATAAAGAGCGCGCCTCCCGCTCCCCCTCTTCGCGATCCTAATCGCGGGCGCTCCAGTGCCGCGTGCTGGAGGTGGGATCGAAGCGCGCCACCTCCAGAGCGGTCGCCAAGAGAACGCACCGCCTTCCTCCTCTCCGACGCAGCGCAGCTGTGACCGAACGCGCCGGCTACCAAGCTGTGGGCGCATGCAGCAAGAATGACAGCTTCCTTCGCCCATTTTCTTGCAAAGGAAAGGGCGAAAGTGCGCACTCGCACTACGGTCCGATACAGCTACAGTCACCTCAGCAAAGGCTAACCACAGAACGAAATTATCAGCTTAAAAATTTGATTCCTTGGGCTTGTTTGAATATACAGTAGCACCAGGATGTATCGAGCACGGATATTTCGAATTACTGGATATACCTAACACACAGATTATCGCCTTGAAAACGCGGTGTAGAAGTATAGGAAAGCCGAGCACTACATCGAACTCTAACTTCGCCGGTCATTCGAGATATCGAACTGCGCACCGCTCCCCCTGCAAGTGGTGCTTCTCCTAATAGCGTTCTTCGATCACTTTTCACTCACGGAGACGGGTCGGCTGCGCGGCCTTGGGCAACTGCTGGCACCGCTAGTGCTGTGGAACCTAATGACGAGGTTAACGTGGGGTAGTGCTTGAAATTGGCCTTCCATCTCTTAAATTCATTTTTCACGCCACATCGCTGTAATGAGGTGAAGTTAACCTAACTAACTAAAAGCTAGCGGCGGCCCCTCGCTGCGAAAGCGTTGCGGAAACCAAATGTGCCTGAATTTTATAATGAGTGGTTATTCGATTCATAGTGTACTAGTAACACGATTAGACATGATAGGCAGTGGCTAGTTCCCAAACAACCATCCACTGCAGATTCGATGCGATGCAGGTTAACTAGAGCGAATTTCGAAAGCGCGGTTGCCCTCAGCGCTGTGGCCCAACAAATTTTGGCTACATCGCGCCAAAACACACGCACTTTCGAGAAGTTTGGAGGCAAAGCAGCCTCTCCAGTGCACATAACTCGTCGAAATAGCCAAAATATTTTTAGGCCACAGCGCCGAGGATAACTGAGTTTTCTAAATTGTAAAAACTGATATGAATATTACTTACGTGGGGCTACACGCCCTCTCAATAATTAAAAAGCCTAACAGTAATAGTTAAAAAGTTAACTATTCAACATTAGTTAGCCAGCCCGCTGTTAGCACGTCTTAGCTGCATTCTGACGTACAACACCACTGACAATGCTAGGCCAGAAAAAGCGCTCTTCTAACTCAAGAAGCCTATTTTTAAAATTTTGTAAAGTCTTAGGTGAAACACCCTGTATATGTATTAAGTACGGTTTCCCGCAAGACCGAGGCGTGGGAGGAGTTTTAACGCCAAAGCATGCTCCGTAATAAATCGTATGGGCCGTGACTGCGCACCAAGGACGAAATGAATACCCACGAATTTAGTGACTAAGACCAGCCAGTTTTGTCTGCACAACGCCCTTACTTAAGCAGAAGAGTGGTGCCGAGTCGGTGTTTCGAGTTTTTCGGGGAATTTGTTCAATTCGGCAGATTGGTCATTTCCGTGTTTCACAGCACACTGCTACCAGGAGTACTTGCAGACGACGAGTACGACTGCCTCAGGAAGCTGTAGCTAACAGGATTACTTACTGCAGTGAAGAAAAAAAAAACATTAGAGCCAAAGTGCGCTTTGACGTCAGTAAGTAAGCTTCCTGCGATATTTGCAGGTTTACTCTACTCTGGGACACTCAGTCCACTACACAACCAAGAGGACCATAGTATCGATTTACCCTCCGAGGTGCGTAATCAAACGCCGGCGATTGAAAAAAAAAAAAATCAGTGCCCCGAATTCCTTCCAATCAAATCGCGCAGTGTATTGAACATATAAGACCAAAGTGGCTAAACATCAATTTAACATTATCTTTTCGATGACGTCAAACGGGATGACTGATGGCCTGTGGACGAAGCGAAATTTAAAAACGTGCAGTTGGAGCCAAAAAACAGGCCTAGATAAAAGGGTTAGTGCTGCATGGACGCGTGTGGGCCTTTTATGCCACTTGGAGCACCGGCAAACAATTTTCTTTTTGCTATATTAAGAACAATCTCAATAGTACTAAATACTCTGGTATTTACTGTTTCCAGGAGCCGAAGATGGACGAACATTCTAAATACGTCGTTAAAAAGCAGAAATCAACAAAATAAAAATGTGCGCCCAAAATCGCTCACAAAAATATTATCCGGTGCCTGGAAATTTTGATCAAGGGGTACACTCAAGCTCTGCCTTAAGATTATGATGCAACAGCGTTAATGGTTATTTTCTACTTTCTTAATGAAGTCTTTCTAGTTACACACACTCATTAGCATATATCAGTAGCATAATACGCCCCTTTGATATACACCCTAAGATGCACAAGGTCTCACACTTAAGCAAGTCGAATAAACGTGCCTCAATCGGTTCGTCCTTGTTTGTGGGGATTAATGCATGAGGTGCATTGTGCTGTTCGTTTTCCCCCCAGAGTTCCTGGTTTTCAGAGTCGGGGAAACGGTTGTAAAAGGATTTAATTTGTGCGCTCTTCCCTCCGCCAATGTATACCGACAATGTATTTTGTTTACAGGACATCACGTACGTAAAATGGAGCCCTCTCGCTGTATACAAAGGCATCATTCTTCTATAAGCTACACACCGAGCACTGCCCGTTAAAACATGGTTAGATAACAAGGGAATTCTTTTTTGTCTAAGGTAAACTGCTGCCTTTGCGATGCTCTCGAAACTATTGAGCATTGTTGCGTCCAATTGCAAGGACGTAATACTCTTCCGGAAATTATGCGTGGACACTGAAAAAAAAAGCCTTAAACTGACACCACATTCAGTGGGATACCTCACTGCACTGCCAGTTGTTGAGGAAACCTTAGGCATGTCCTTTCTGATGGGAATAAACAGCATCTGAAAAACAAGCATCTTGGACCGACACAGTGAATCGGTTGTTTCTGCAAAAGCCAACTTCAGCGGAAATACTGTTCATCTAAAGGAAGGTGTATGCGCAGACCGGTTTCGAACCGCGGTGGGCTCAGTGGTTATGGCGCTCGACTACTGATCCGGGTTCGAACCCGACCGCGGCGGCTGCGTTTTTATGGAGGAAAAACGCTAAGGCGCCCGTGTGCTGTGCGATGTCAGTGCACGTTAAAGATCACCAGGTGGTCGAAATTATTCGGAGCCCTCCACTGCGGCACCTCTTTCTTCCTTTCCTTCTTTTCACTCCCTCCTTATATCCCTTCCCTTACGGCGTGGTTCAGGTGTCCAACGATATATGAGACAGATACTGCGCCATTTCCTTTACCCCAAAACCTATTATTATTATTATTATTATTAACCGGAGAAGCACTCTCTTAGTGCTGTGCCCTTGATTGCCTTTTTTCAAGTGCTTCGTTGCTTGATCTGTCGCGTTATGATTTTGTTAGTTATGTGCTCTTCATTGCCTCTTTTCTCGTGCTTGGTTGCTTAGGTTCTTGGTTCATGGGGGTTCAATGTCCCAAAGCGACCCAGGCTATGAGGGACACCGTAGTGAAGGGCTCCGGAAATTTCGACCACCTGGGGTTCTTTAACGTGCACTGACATGTTGTGTTATGCATTGTGTTGATTTGCAATGCTTGTACATATTTGTTGTACATAAAATATCGCATCACTGTAATAAATACCACGCTACAAAAATGTGCCTCAGTGCCCTGGGGATAGCACGTCTGGCTCGAAATCCAAGGGTCTTGTTTTCGATTCCCCCAATTTTCTTTTCTGCGAAATTAATTTACTTTACAATTTGGCATGTCATAATGATATTTCATTCCTGCTACGATCTCACAGTCACAATTTTACTCGAGTTTTATTAATTTTCATTCGACAGCTCAACCGTGTGACGTCACAACCCTCTCGACCAATCCTGAATTAGTGTGACAACGCGCACTTTTTCTTCAGAACATCTGCTCTAATGCTGTCGACGGTTAAATTGGGAACCGACTGCAATCCCCCCCCCCCAAAAAAAAAGGGGGGTCAAGCTAAACATTCGTTTTTTTTTTTACTGTTTT